>NC_142983.1:904285-1205714 GCF_061535395.1 Colias eurytheme
TGTAGAAAAACAAATCATGACATGACAGTTCACCAGTGTTCATGAAGAAGTACAAACCACTTTGATGCTATCACCATTATATTGTATGACAATTATTTCTGAAAGACATTGCATTGTATGCCCTTTCATGATCATACCCCTATCCTATATTGCTATTGTGAATTCATTTTCTATTACAATATTTTCACATTTTTAAGTGTAAATCCAGTATTTGACATGACTAAGATCACCTACATCATCTCTCAAATGAACCATGAAGAGATCAACCTATTTACATTTAAAATAAGGCTTATATTTACCAAGATGTTAAAACGCAAACGTAAGCAATATATTTTCTATTTTTACAAATCTTATTGACAGTGCAATATTAAATTTTTACTATAAGTAATACAGAAAAAAGCTATATTGTATGAAAAATGTGCAATTATACATTTATTTATATTTCAAATGCCGCAATATATATTTAAACAAAATTAATGATATAGTATCTAAATTACGATAAATACATCCCACTACCAAAGATGACAGAATGCTAGATAAAATTTACTTATATTATACTAGCAAAGAATCTTCCATGAAAATTTTTATAACAGTAGGAATTGTCCGTTTATAAGTAACTAAAGTAATAAATTAATTATAATTGATATAATTAAAAGTATTTATAATCTTGAGCTTGACTCATGCACAAAATCATTAGATAAAGGACTAATAAAAATCGTTTATTTGTATAAAGCATAGTACCTAGTAATATTTTTGCTGTTTCATTTCTGTTATAAAATTAAAAATCTCAATTGACAACATTAATTTGATGAATCTTGACTAAATTATGAATTTTTGAGACCATGACAATCTTATAAGAAAAATTTGATCAACATTTTATTGGATAAAATTTTGTATTGACTCATTGATTAATAATAATTAATTCTATAACACGTTTGTGTAAATTGTGGACGTTTCTAACGGTAATTTTGAATCTAAAATATTGTTGCAAACAACAAAACTGATTAGCAATACATAATTATAACTAATATAAATTTTTTATTGAGTATGACCCGAGCTGCGAGCCCAGCTTATTGCGTATGCAAAATTATCCATATGATATTGTCTCTCTTATTAATTTATATAATCACTATTTATTATTACATTTAAGTAATGTATAATTAATAATTTATTCTAGTTGATAGATGTATTATCATAGATTTCTTTTCGTAATATATCTAGAGGTGTAAGTTTGAAATTAGTTCTTATAAATTTACTCAGCAATTTGATGTTATAAATTTGTGACTATGTAATCCAGAATATTCATGTCTGTAGTTTCTTACACTTTGTAGTAAAATTATAGATAAATGTGAACGCATATCATATTATAAATGATTTGTGCTCATAAACCATGTATTTCAATTTGAGACCCTTATTTTATAAAAATATACATTCTGAATGTCTCCAAGTAACTGCCAGGGTTCAATGTCTGGTTTATTGGCACAGGATTGAGGAAAGCTGTCGGAATATCTCATAATAATAACGAATGGGGCTCGAAAATGCATTTGGAACAGTATGTTTTAAGTTTATGTTACTGATAAGGATAAAACTTTCATAAGGTTTAATAATTATTATTTATTTAAAGTACTTAACTACACGAAACTAGTCAGTTATTTTTGCGCAACGTTAAATTTAAGTACCTACTTATAACTTAAGTGTTTAATTAAAAGAATTACTGTGTTCTGTAATTTAAACTTTGCTTAGTATTTGAGTTTAAATTATGTTGGTGTGGTGTTTGTTTAACATTAGTTTAATTTATAAAACACAGCAGGCAGTAACGAATGGTGTGTATAAACTAGTCACAGGTAAACATGTACCTTTGAATTATTGTAATCTGTGAAACTGTTTTGAATTTTTTGGGTTAATTCAGTAAATATACTTTCATTTCGCCGCTCGAGAATGTCGTCTCACTGTCAAGTAACACTTACGAGTAACTCGAGCCAGCAGCTTTATAGTTGAAAATCAGTGTATCAGTTCTATTGAAGTGCGGTGCGATATTAATGTCGCATCGTACGATGTAAATATCATATAATTTCTAACCCTCTACATAGAAAAGAAGTCATTACTACGATGACGGGCCGGTCTCAAACCCTTGCGTTCAATACGATCGATAAATGTAAGCTTTTCAACGCATAATATGTATCGTCGACAACCAAAAAAATTCACGACAGATTAGTGAATAGTTTAGTTTGTGTTGTGTTGTCCATTTGAAAGATTACACGTGCTTACTATTCGGTACAAATTGTACACCAGACATGGTAGGGTTAACCCAGAAGGACAAAGGTATAATATGCCTAGCATGTGCTGGTTGCATGCTCTTCTGAGGGTTACCTCTTAAATAAACGCCTATTTAAGACTGTTACTGAGGCTATATAAGACGAAGAATTTAATTGCAATAAGATCTGATGACGGGCTTTATATTTTTACTCGCTAACGAGCAAGTCTTTGATTCTGTAATCGTGTGAAATAAAAAGCAAATGATGTAATACCAAAATGAAACCCACCTAATAAAGTAATTTAAATAGTAATATTATTTGCTAAAGCCTCGAAAAGACACCAATATCCTGTAATAACAAGATCCGAGACTCGCTCGTTCATACCACGACGAATGTAGCGAAAGCTGCTATGTGACGGTCGATGACTTTTACCAATATACACAGTACACCTGTCCAAATTATATTTTAATTCTGATTTAATATTACGTGCTATATGTGTTTAGTGTTGATATTTTTAAGTGTTTATTTATTCTAACTATATTTCACAAATATTTAATTTCATTTCCGGGCAGGTATGGGTATTGTAAGGTTTTGGCCTAGGATAGATAGAATAAGTAACAGTACAAATCGTCGGTAATGCGTTGGTTTTAATTGGCTTACTTAATTATTGAAATGTCAACGAATGTAATCTGATGTAGGAAATATTGATATAGACATTAAATATTGACATTAGCAATAATGTATTTAAATACTCTTTTATTTATATCCTTAGCCCTTTGGTTTTATACCTACACGATATACTAAAAAGTTGATACACGAGCTATACGATAAGCTAGGTGAGTGACCTTAGACCTTTCCCTTTTGCGATGAATTGATGTCTTATATGTATGAAATATGAATACATTTTACCCGGCGACGTTGTAAACGGACTTATGACTGGTGATTATGGGAATTTAAGAATTAACAGTTCAAACAGCCTTTACTTTAAACTCTACTCTCTAGCAGCATACAATTTTGCAAATACTTACTTAGTTAATAGTTACATAGGGACATTTTATGGATGGTACCATTAAATACTTTTATGAAATAATATATTTTGTTAATTATCTATCTCTGTAAAATATACTCAGTCACGCTAGCGAAATCGAAGTACCTACATATGAAAATATAGAAATGATATCGACCAATTTTCACACCTTTATCATAATGCATAAAGCTCAAGAATTCGGTAACTGTTGAACCGGATGTGAAACTTCATTTAAATTGTAATGGCAATCGTATTTTATCTAGTTTCGATTTTTGCATACTAACGTCGTATAATAATTATTGTATAATCTATCCGCTATCGATTCAGAAACGCAGATACACCACGTAGCTTGCATTTGAAAATATCGAAAAGCATACAAAAAGGGCAATAACACATGATATTCGGCGGCCCAATTTTATTAAAGGAAGATTGACGAGGGGTGAAGTCACCCCATGGGTTCAATGAACTTGCTACATTGCTATAACAACGGGGAGGAACAGATCAATGTGCCAGATTTGTTGTCTCATCTCCGAGTTGAGTTCGGACTAGACCCGAATTTGCGCGCTAAAATATTGCCAGACAACATTTTATTTAACTGTTTAATTTATATTTGGTTGGTTTATTTTTAGCTTTGAATTAATTATTATTCATGCATTTCACATTTATTTTTATAACACAAATGTGAATAGAATGGATAGAAATTCACGGTAGGTACATTTAATAATATCTTTGGATTTTTTTAGTGCAATTTTAGTTTTAACTAAGTAATTAAGTAAGTAAGAATTATAGCTACTAGTCAACAAACATTTCTATTTAATTTGTCAATACCATTATTCTGTTCAATATTCCTTAAAATCAATGTTTTCGTATCCTGTATTTTATGATCTTGCAAACGTTTTTTTAGGTGCGTGAATACAATGTCTTTCGTCCCTTAGACTGCATTGCATGTAACCACCCCTTAAATGTATAATGAAGTCCACCCTAACAATACCTTGTGTAATTAAAAAAAATAACAATATCGTAGTAGGTGGGTGAACCAGTTGGGCAAAAAGGGGTATGGGATAGAAACATGTATGCAAAATATGACAATATTTTATGTAGAGCAACAGCTGTTGAATTAAAATGTTAATTTTGATTTCGTTTGTTGCGACAAATTAGACCACGCGGTCAATGTAACTACTTTGACCGGTAATCAAATGTTTCAATTATGGAAAAAAAGAACTGGAATACACTGAATACAATATTTGTATTAAGCATCTGGCTTCAATAGTGTTGTAATTTGTAGCTATGATTGATTTATTATTTTTTAAGCATTCCATTCGAAGGTTGCAACTACGATTATTACGATCTAGATCCTACATCTCCCATCTATGAAATTCGAATTAATAATAAATCAATTGAACAATCGAATATTTATTAGTCCATGGTTTTAGTACTTAGTACCTAGTTTATTTTAAAGGTACAAGTTTCTCGTAAATTAAGTTTTGTAACAGCGCTTCCATTTTGAAATAATTCCAATAATTTAGCACCTCCTAGGTACATTATAAAATGCAATATTTTCTGAGGAAGATTTTCTAAACCATCGCTTCTAAACATTTGTTTAAATTTTTTTGAATGCAATATTCGGTACCTATTTGGTTTTAGGAAATAAATAAGAAACTTATTCGTCTAAAAGGATCAAGTCTTTAAAATAATTTTTGTAATTCCATTAATAATTAAATTTAAATTATATTTTTTATAGCAGTTTAAGATTTGAGTCTTAAAAATTAAAATTCTTTTGAACGCAACAAAAATGCTAAATTTGACTGACACATGTCAAATGTCATTGTCATTCGTCAAAATAGAAACACTGTCCAACTCGAAACCCATTGCGATATTTTATCAATTGAACATTTTGTTAAGTATTTTTAAACAGAGGTAAATTGCGATTTATTTTCTCGTTTGTGTAATCGTTAATGGTTTAGCCTTTTTTTCATCGAATGCTATGCATATTTGATAATAATTGAACAAGTGCTACAATGGAGTCATTATCAAAACAAGAGTTGATATCAACAATTACAAAACAAGCTGACCAAATAAAGCGTTACGAGGCCCGTTTAAGAGGTAAATGTGATATAATATTCTTAATTTATTGATTACTTTAATAATCTAGTATCTTGAGTTATAGAAACTAGAAATGTGCAATAAATCTGATATTGCAACAATAATCGAGGTCATTTTGTTGCATTCTTGTTAATATATTATGTACTTAACTTGATTACGACAACTTAATCTCATTGCTGAAAGTAAAACCAATTTTAATTCTCGAATATTTATGTTCTTCATATAATATCTTCTAAATAAGTTTTAGAAATTTAAAAATGAAATAAATGTTTCCAGATGTTGTCGCAGCATATAAGGGATTAGCAAAGGAGAAGGAGGCTTTAGAAACAAGCTTAAAAGCATTGAACAAAACTGAGAATGATGAAGGTAAATTAAATAGTTTTTTTGATTTAGGAAACAAACTAGCATTTGTTTTTTTATTAACTTAACTACTTAAGAAGTAAGATAGCACTTTCTTTCCTCACCTAAATACAAAACAGTTTATATGAAAAGCACATGAAAATTTGTTTAAAGTTTGTATAAACAGAAAAACTACAGAGATGTAAGTGATGCATACATACAATAAATTAAATAAAAAAAAAACCACATGAATTCTTCAAAGAGGTAAGCAGTATTTTTAACTATCAATGTATAATATTGTCCTGTTTCAAGTTTCAGCAACAGATGATTCAGTTGCGGCTCTCACCCTGTCACTATCAACACTCTCAGCGGAGAAGTCTAGAATGGAAGAAGCTTTTCAGGCAGACAAGAAAGTCACTAGAGAGAAGGTAACATATTAGGCATCGATAACTTAACTTGTATTTAAAAGAGGAAACCTTTGTTTATGTATACATATTAATAATCTCTTCAGATAAAAACTACTAAACTTATTTCAAAAATTCTTTCAACAGCTAACAACTGCATTATTTATACATCAAATAGGCTATGTGTTATTTCGTTTAAATCCCAGGTCAGTCCAACCAGGATGAGAGGTGGCTAATATACTTTTGTTTTCTTATGATTAGAAGATTTTCTAATCTGCATATTTCCTGTGAGCATACATTTTCAATATTATAAAAAAACTAGCTTTCTTCGCCCGTTTTGTCTTAAACCTCATAAATTATATACGTAAACCTTCCTCTTGAATCACTCTATCTATTAAAAAAAAAAACCAAAGTCCATTGCATAGATTTAAAGATTTAAGCATAGGTACATAGGGATATAGGGACAGAGAAAGCGAATAAAATATATATTTTTATTGTCTTATTATACTTGCACTGCACACAAACATAATGCAGTATAAATTAATATTATCTTTTGATTTTTCAGTACGAAAATATGATAGCGTCAATGCGAGAGGAAACCAAAACATTGGTGCAGCAACACATCGCAGAAGTGAATAATTTGAAAGCCAAAATCGCATATGAAATTCAGGAAAGAGAGAAAGAGAGGGCTAATCATTCTGCCATGTTGAAGTGAGTTAAAAGTAATTTTGATAAATAGTTTTAAAATGTAATATTAAGTATGTAAGGTTAGGATTTGATGTGGTTTTTTTTAAACAATTAGCAAATAACTAGGATGTCAATTTATAAAAGTTAGCAAGAAATAAGTGAAAATATTTAAAAAAAATATTTGAAATAATCATTTTATAACTTAGAGAGAGGAGAAAAAAGCATACAATAAGATTTATAATAAGAAAGTAGAGTGACAATATTACTACAGTGACTGTATTTTAGCAATTTTCAATATAATTTTAACATTTTTGATACTTTAAACCTATATTAATTTTGTTTTTCAATTTTTAGAGAACTCCACATGAAAATAAATGATGAGAGGAAATCTAAAGAGAAACTTGAAGATAAAGTGGTGCACTCAAGTGAAGCTCAAGGTAATTCTATTTCATGTTTAAAACTATATAAAATCACAATAAACTTGCTGACTTTACTTTTAGCACATTTATGTATGTTTACCGCAACAAATAAAGAAAAACAAAATATCCTTGTTACCAGCTTCATTGCAATGTGATTTTGTGTACGGATTAACAAATTATTTTGTAGTGTAGTAATAGTGTAGCTGTACGCCCTCATCGCCCGTCTTCTATTCCTCACATATTTTTCTTGTAAAGAACCCTTCATTAAATCTTACTGTTTTATAAATTTGGATACATTACATGTTATAGGTTGCATTTCATTGAGATACACAAATCGATGGATTTATATTGCCTTTATATAACTCAGAATGATTTGGGTTTAAAGAATCATTTATTCTCATTTAAAGACTTAAAGCTAATTAAACATGAGAATAACATAACAAAGTAAATGACGACGCGGTTGGCGCAGTGGTAAAGTAACTGTCTACTGAGCCGACGGTCCCGGGTTCGATCCCCGGTCAGGGCAAATATTTGTGTGATGAACTCAATTATTTGTTCTTGGGTCTGGGTGTTATTATCTATATATGTATTTATTAAATATTATATTTATCGTCGCCTAGTACCCACAACACAAGCCTTAATTGAGCTTACTGTGGGACTAGGTCGATTTGTGTAATAATGTCCTATAATATTTATTTATTTATTTATTATTTATTTATTTATTATTTATAAATAAATAATCTAACATTAATAATTACATTAAATAATCTAACATTTCCCTATAATTATCCGTCTATATCTATTTTCGAACTTTCCAGCATCCCAATCAGAATTAGAAAAGCGTGTTCGTGACCTGAGCAGTAGTTTAGAAGCTTCCCAGCGTCGTCTTCAGCGTGCTGAAGCGAGGACGGTGGAAACACCAGCTCTGCTTGTTCGCTTGCAGCAGAAACTGGCTCTGTTAGAACAGTCGCACTCTGTTGCTATACGCGAGGTAACCCAACTCAACTCAAACTCAAACTCAAGCAGCAGTCTCCCAGCCTCCCAGCGCCGTCAGCAACGTATTGTTCATATTGGTCTTAGTTATTTTTTTTTGAATTTGTCATAATAATGGATTTAAGATACCTGATAATATTATTTTTTTAAAGAATATAAAAATCGAACGATTTTTTTTCTATTCTGTAAAAAGCATTTGAATGCTATAAAAAAATGTTACTATTAAAAGCCACAATGTATGCAATAATAATTTCATAAAGAAGCAATTAATTATTTTTGTGATGCTGTAAAAAGTATTAGTATTTTCATGAAAACTTTTGAACAAATTAATGTTTCAGGAGCAAATAAAAGTGAAACGCGCGGAAGAATCAGCCAGAAAGATCTGCGCAAGGCAAGAAGAAAGAGTGGCATTATTAGAGGGGAAATTGGCAGAATTGTCCCAAACCATCGGAGAATATGATCTGCAGAGACGAAGGGACCAGCAGATTATACAGCAGCTACGAGATTCTGTTAATGGCAGGATTCTGGACAGAATGTCTAGTAGCCGGAGTATTGGTGAGTATGTTTATGGTTTGGTGGGTTCAGGGGCCGTATTATTTATTTACTAGCTTTCCGCCCGCGTTTTCAAAGAAAAAACCCGCATAGTTCCCGTTCCCGTGGGATTTCCGGGATAAAACCTATCCTATGTGTTAATCCAAGTTACCCTCTATATGTGTGCTAAATTTCATTGTAATCGGTTCTGTAGTATTTGCGTGAAAGAGTAACAAACATCCATACATCCATACTTATAAACTTTCGCCTTTATAATAGTAGTAGGATTTATTTATTTATTTTTGGTAATCCAACAGCTTTACATGTAATAAGACCCATTATTTCCCAATTATGACCCATTATTTCCAGACAGTTCACGCCGTGAATCGAACTGACTGACAAATTCATAGTATGATCGCGAATAAGAGGTCATAATACGGCCCCTGGTGATTGTGGTTGTTTCTGCCAGTTTAATTTTACCTAAAGAAAATGCGTATTTTGGATAATTCCAAAGTGCTCATAATGCTCATTCGTTCGACGAATAGAATAAAATAATTGTAGTTTTTCGTCAATATATTTATTAAACGATGCTAATTGATATTTAAAAAAAAAAAATTGTCGCTTAAAAGTGAACTAGGTAGTAAATGAGTATTATTTTCCACTTTAATAATTAATACTACTAGGAGGGCTTAAACTTCCTAGGAGGGCCCTACTACTCCATATTGTGTAAAATTAAGAAACGAAATAAACAATTTTTATTAATACTTTAGAATATTTCTCACATTGCCATGTGTGACCACAGAGAAGTCAAGCATAAGTGTGGTTGTTACTTATTGTTACTATAAAAATTTCTTATATTATCATATTGCAACATGTAGAGGACAAGCAGCACTTCTAAACATGCTTATTCTATGTTTCCTAATATAATTTTATTTATATTTTACTTTTTAATTAATAAGGAAATGTAAAATTTCAGAGGACACGCAAAAAAGCGAAACGGACAACGAAAAGCTAGCAGACACGGAATACCTACAGACCCTAATCGACAAAATTCACATACTAAAAAAGGAATTGATAGCCGAAAACAAGAAACTCGGCAATCCTATAGATATATCAACAATTCTGAATATAGATACATTCGATCATGTGCACTCTAAATGTAAAAAGGACTATGATATATTGAAAAAAGAATTTGATACTTATAAAGAAAGTATGAAGAATAGTCTTGTTAGGGATAGAGAGAGCGAGATAGCAAGTCTGAAGAGCGAGATAGTTGTGCTGAAGGAAAAAGCTGAAACGTTCCAGTTGATGTTGGAACAAGAACAACAGGATAAAGCTGATTCTTTGAAATTGCAGGAAGAGGTATTGATTCTAAATTATTTTATCTATACTAATATTATAAAGAGGAAAGGTTTGTATGTATGTATGTATGGTTTTCACGCATAAACTACTGGACCGATTTTGATGAAATTAGGCACAGATAATCTTTAGACCCTGAGAAAGAACATAGGCTACCTTTTATTGCGAAATATGTACCACGGGTGAAGCCGGGGTGGACCGCTAGTTTGATATATTATTTTTGTAGACTAGGCGAATTCTGTCAAGTTATTAAAATTGTAGCCTTATTCCCATGAAATTATAAGCTAAAAGTCCTGTCAAAATCGGTGCGAAAATGTAGTTTCTTCATGTAAGTACATATAATGATTATGTAACTTCAGTGTAAATTTACTTAATAAAAAGATTTTAACTTTCATAAAATAAAAAATGAATGTTCGCTATGTAGCTGTTAGAATGGGAGTAAATAAAAACGCATCAGATGTTGAGCTAAGCAGTTTATTCAAAAAAACACTAAACATTACATACAAACAATAAATAACTAAAAAAAATATAGTCTATCAATAAATTTTTAAGCTATTGCATAGCTTCTATCGCGGGCCTTGAGCGCGGGGACCGAATCCAGAAATTCCGTAACGAAAAAACCTCACGCTCCCCACTCCGACGGGCGCGGAGGTGTGGCTTGAAGGCATAGCATGCAATAGCTTTACCGCGGCAGTCCCCGAGTGCCACACGTCTTTTTTTATTATAAAATAGACAACATAATATAAAGAAGTACAGGCTTTAGCTTAGAATGTCGCGGAAGAATTCCAACCAATACCCGCGGCCCCATCATTAAGTCGGCTCGACGGTCCACAGTGGGGTTTTAGTCGGTAAGAATCCGACGTAACCCACGGCTCCTTCCCCGGGGGCAGTGGGTATCTTTGGAAGATTTCCCCACTTAAAAAAAAGACGTGTGGCAATGCCGCGGTAAAGCTATTGCATGCTATGCCTTCAAGTCACACCTCCGTGCCCGTCGGAGTGGGGAGCGTGAGATTTTTCGTTACGCAATTTCTGGATTTGGTCCCCGCGCTCAAGGCCCGCTATAGAAGCTATGCAATAGCTTACAAAAGTCTTTAGCTTAGAATACATTTTGTTCTTGTTGTTCAATTGTTGTTTTTATCGGCAACTCTGATATTCCGGCTCTCGTTTATCGGCAAGTCTGTTTGATAGCTGGAAAAAAGAAAAAAGAAGTATTAATTAAAAATATTTTTTTCCAATTACAATACAGTGTTCTGTTACATGAAAGTTGTATGCGCTCGAAAAACATTATCCTTCTTTTACCTATGTCGGATAATTTCGTTATTAGAAATCCATACTATCCATACTAACATTATAAATGCGAAAGTAACTCTGTCTGTCTGTCTGTTACTCAATCACGCCTTAACTACTGAACCAATTTGCATGAAATTTGGTATGGAGATATTTTGATACCCGAGAAAGGACATAGGCTACCTTTTATTGCGATGTACCACGGGCGAAGCCGGGGTGGACCACTAGTAATTAATAAGCGAGATAAATAATAATTTATAGCGACTTTTACCCATAGTGCCACATTGTAAACAATAAACATCTATTTCGTAGCATCTCTCAACTCCCGTATGGTCTAGTGGCTAGGATACCTGGCTTTCACCCAGGAGGCTCGGGTTCGATTCCCGGTACGGGAAATCTTTTTTTATATTTTTTGTATCTATTTCAAAGTTGTTTATGGCGATTTCTTTATGATAATTTGTTTTGTATAGGAATTGAAAAAATAGTAATTTGCAAATTTTAATCTTTAAAAGATTAAGTTTCGAATACTGTATGATCATTGATCATGAACTTACCAATATTTTAAAAGATTTTATTACTTATTTTATTTGTTGTGTCTTAATCTAAGAATACTGTTTCTTTGGGGCCGTTCAAGTATTACGTAAGCACCAAAGGGGGGTGGGGGGGTCTCTATTTTGCTTATTTTGGATGACATGGGGGGTGGGGGGGTCTAGATGATGATTACGTCATCGTTAGTAATTTAAGTTTTTTCGGGGATTCCTGCAAATAATACATATTATGCGTAGGCACTCGCTTTGAGAACTGATTAGGGGAATTACCGCGCATTAGGGAAATTACCGTGCGCTATTCACTTGTCTAATAATTCACTCTCGTGCCGGCCGGCTGCAAGTGCGCATCTATCAGTATTGTTTTGTTTGGATTCTAAACATATTGTAAGCATTGAAAGTTATAATTTGTGTTTATGTTGATGCAATTAGCCAAAGTTTAACGTTTTAATTATTTAAATTTAAATATCTTATTAGAATGTCATATCATATAGACAAATCCAAGTTATACCAAAAACTGTTCCGAAAATATTCTTTATGTTAGTTACATATGTTCTTTATTTCTGATTATATTTTTTTGTCATTTACTCTATGTGTATCAGTTAAACCTAATATTTTCATGAATTTTCCTATTTTAAAAATAATATAAAAAAACATTTATTACTAAAAATGTTTACGTAAGCATAGGGGGAGGGGGTAAGTGCTTTGCTTACTTTTGATGACAAGGGGGGCGGGGGGGTAAAAAATGGTAAGAAATCTGCTCACGTAATACTTGAACGGCCCCTTTATAACTTAAAAATAACCTAAAAAATTAATAGAAGCAGTTAAGTAGGGTTAACAGTAATTCATAGTAAATAACCTTAACCAGACCTTTAGTTTAAAGTCTAAACTAAAGGTCTGGTTAAACAGCCGATTAGGCTACAATAAATCGCAATCTTACATTTTACTATACTCTGTCCATTATATTATTTGCTTTTTGACAGCTTCACACCTATGAAGGATTGTATTGTCTATGTTAAAATGTCATACAAATAATTATTGTACTTCATGGACAGGCCCCGCCCACTTAGTGATGTCTACACAGATAATTCAATGATGGGTCGATAGATTATAATTATCGATAGAAATACTCTGTAAAATGTATCCGATACAGAAAAATTCTTCTATTATGTTATATAATTTAAACATAAAGACAACCAAATTGTAAGATAGAAACCAATAAATAATAAAATATTAGTTTAGTTTAGTTTTAACATAAAATGCATAGATATGTGGTTTTATTATTACATATCTTATTAGTATGTTTACTTTGTAATTATTATTTACGTACCTGATTCGATTTATGATAATATTTTAAATTTATAATTGAAATGGTATCACAATCGATAATCTTTTGTACATCACTTCTGGTATCACCCATCGAGCTGTCAAAAAGCAATTCTTATAGTGGACAGACTATACATACGTATTTTATTCCAGAAACTAAAAAGCGAACAAGAGTACCATAAGGAAACAGTTACCGACTTGCGCAATCGCATACAAACCCTCGAGAAACAAGTACAGACACAACGCGAGAGATATTCCAATCTATTGGAAGAGACGGATAACTTGATACGAGCGAGGAACGACAGGTCGAGGAGGGTTAGCTCAGAGGAGGGCTGGAAGGAGGGACAGGCACTTAGTGTGAGTATTTTTATTTTGTCTACACTAATATTATAAAGAGGAAAACTTTGTTTGTTTGATTGTAATTAATAGGCTCATAAACTACTGGACCGATTTTAAATTCTTTCACCATTCGAAAGCTGCATTATTCACGAGTAATATAGGCTATATATCATCATGCTAAGACCAACAGGAGCGGAGTAATGCGGGTGAAATCGCGCGGCACAGCTAGTTTATAGTATTTATATTTATTTTTTTTTGTTACTGAAGTCCTCCGTAATGACTGAATATGAGAAATAATCATTTTGTGGAACAAGCCGCGTCTTTGGGCAAGTAATTAACGTAATTTGATAGAAGCGAAAATAATGGCCACTTGTATGGCTCAACATTATTTAAAATTGTTGCTTTTCATTAAAATAATTACTCAATTTGTATTCTATTTGCATTATATTAATTACTAGCTGCTCTTCGCGGTATCACCCGCGTGGCTTCGCTCCTGTTGGTCTTAGCTTGATGATATTATATAGCCTTCCTCGATAAATGGGCTATCTAACACCGAAATAATCATTCATTATCAATCAATCATTATATAAACTGTTAATTGTAAGATTTTCAACCGCGAACCATATTATAGAATAGTTGGAAAGCCTTGTTTATTTTAAAACATAATATAACAGTTTTAAAACAATTCTCTTATAAAATACTTTTAATATTATAAATGCGAAAGTAACTCTGTCTGTCTGTCTGTCTGTCTGTTACTCAACCACGCCTAAACTACTGAACCAATTTTCATGAAATTTAGTATGGAGATATTTTGATACCCGAGAAAGGACATAGGCTACTTTTTATCCCGGTAAAATGACGCAGTCCCGGAAATCTCACGGGAACGGGAACTATGCGGGTTTTTCTTTGAATGCGCGTGCGAAGCCGCGGGCGGAAATCTAGTTCTCTTATAAAACAAGTTGAAAAGATTTTTTATTTTATATTTTTTTATTTATATTTGCCAGCAAGACAAAAGCGCACTCCCGCACATGCTGCACTATGCGCACGAGTTGGCGAGAAAAGATCTAGATATTACGCAGCTGAGGAGAGAGAAACATGTTCTAGAAGGACAGTATAGGTGAGGAATTCGGATATTATATAGATTTAATTATTGTTTGTGTGTTTGTTTGTTACTATTTGTCGTTGCTGTATGTTATTTGTAAAGAAAATTTATCGATTTTTGAAGTGAAAACTTCTTTAGCGGCGTTGAGCACTTTTTCTGTAATGGGTATAAAATCTTAAACTCGCGTCAGGACACGTGACCTGATCGAAAAAGCGTAAGACGGATACCATTCCAAAATATCAAACATGCTCAACGTTAATAATCAAGTTTTCACTTCTGCCGGCACTCCCCCAGTGCAACCCGTCTTTTTTTTCTGTAGATTTTTCTTAACCAATAAATAATTTATATTGAGGATTCAAAAGCGATTATAACTTTTCGAATACTCAAAATTTCATAAGATAGATTGATAAAATAGTCATTATAAATCCCTGCTATAGCAAAAAAAAATGTGTTCGTATACTAGTGTACACACGTAAGAAGTGAAACTTTTTTATGACCTTATTTTTCAAAAAATAATTTACTATATTATGCAACTTTACAGAAATACGTCGAATCACGCGTGGTAGGGATAAGAAAAAGATGGCGCGTAACGGAAAAATGTCACGCATAACGAAAAAATGTTACACTAAATTTTTTTCCAACCCCGATAAAGAAATTATTTTCTACCTGTTATGGCTTCTAAGATAGCACCGATTTTGACTCGACTTTCACTAGAAGACGAGAAAAATAAGTTTTTCTGTTAAAATTCTCATTTAATAATTCCAAACTACGTTCGTAAGCTACTTGTTTAAAATATTTTACATATCTTAATTTATTATTATTTTCAGAGAATGTCAACGCGAAGCGACCATAGAGAAGGAACGATTTAAAGAAGTCATTAGAACTTTGAAGGAAGAAATTGACAGGTAATTTTATTGTATTATTCGCCTACTTCGATTTTCGAAATCAAACAAGAAAAATGTTGTGTGGTTTTATGAAACCACGGTAAAAGTGAAACTGTTCGAACGGTTCCGAACACTGCTTTGTGTAGCGCATGTCGCGTGACGGTCGGCTGCCGAGTAGGTATACCTACTCGGCAGCCGCGATACACGCGACATGCGCTACACAGACCAAACAGTTTGAGACGATGTAATAAAAGTTTCACTTTAAAATACTCAATTCAATTATTCAAAGTAAAAACAATTGAAGGTATCAAAAATATTGTAAAATTAAAATATGTATTAGTATGTATTTAAATTTATGTCCAATAGTTTTATTAAATAATTTATTACCAAGTTATTGTCAATATTTATATATGTCTCAGGTAAAAGAAAAAACAATATGCTTATCATTTATTTAATTTCACAGGTTACGACGCATCCAATCACGTGAAGGTGCAAACTTAGAATACCTAAAGAACGTAGTGTTAGCGTATCTAATGTCAACAGATTACGCGGGAAGAAAGCACATGTTAAATGCTATAGCCGCTGTTTTACATTTTACTACTAATGAGAGGAATATGGTGCTGAAGTTGTTGTAAAATATATGTAGAAGGGGGAAAATATTGGGAAAGGATATATGAAGTCGGGAAATTTAGAAGAAAAAAAAAATGTGTGCATGTACTAGTGTACACACGTAAGAAGTGAAACTTCTTTATGACCTTATTTTTCAAAAAATAAAATTATTTTTTGAAAAATAAGGTCATAAAGAAGTAAATACTATATGCAACTTTATAGTTGAATCACGCGTGGTAGGGATAAGAAAAAGATGGCGCGTAACGGAAAAATGTCACGCGTAACGAAAAAATGTTACACTAATTTTTTTTCCAACCCCAAGTTTCACTTCAAAAAAATATATACCGGCCGAATTGATAACCTCCTTATAAATTGGAAATTCAAAGGAATAGTGGAAAAGATAGAATGAGAAGATGGATATGTCTATTAAATATGATGGACAGTTATAAGTAAATATTTAAGACTGATGAAATTTTTAAAGAGACTTTGTTTTTCAACACAGTTTTGAGTTTTCAACCTACTTAAAAAAAGAAGAGTTCGATTCGACTGTATTTTTTACGTAAGAACTTTCGACTCGATAAACGTATTCTGATAATTCTTTTTTTAATTTGAAAGCTGATTTGGTTTAGTTCTGACAATTTGAAGGCGGTTTAAAAAAGAATTATACACAGAGATAAGGAGGTGAAGAAAAAGTTGGGCTTAAAAATATCTACGTAATATGATAAAATTCAAATTGGTAGCTTATTTAAGAGAGAAAAAGAATTATATGAGAAAGCGGTCATTACAGATAAATGTATAAGAGAGAGAAAGTAATGGCGATAATTATATCAAAAAACATGACTCCTGTAAAACTATCTTAGTTAATAATAATTGTGAAAATAAATAATCTATTACTGAGAATTGTGACACATTAGACTTAGAGAGATATTATAAAATTATATATTGGTACAAATAAATAAATTACCTAACATCATAATCCATTTACATTTTTTATTATACGGGTTATTTGTAAAACACCAGCAACATCGCAGGACAAGATAGCTGACATCATAAGTAACAACATTAATTGTTCTACGACTTTTGATAATTTGTTAGATTTTATTTTCAAACAAAAATAAATATTCATTTAATTTTCCATTTGAATATTATAAACTACGCGCATCCCAAAAATTACGTAAACAAGAAGCGAACGAGAGGGGGAAGGGGGCGTCGCGTCGTCCTTTCGTTAATGAATAGAACATAGACTTACAAATGTTAGGAGAGTACAATAAAAGCTTAAAAAAGACGTGTGGCACTCGGGGACTGCCGCGGTAAAGCTATTGCATGCTATGCCTTCAAGCCACACCTCCGTGCCCGTCGGAGTGGGGAGCGTGAGGTTTTTTCGTTACGGAATTTCTCGATTCGGTCCCCGCGCTCAAGGCCCGCGATAGAAGCAATGCAATAGCTTAAAATCATTTAAAAATAATTTATTGCGTTATGCCAATAGTCGTAGAACAAATGTTGTTACTTATGAATTGATGTTAGCAATCTTGTCCTGCGAGGTTGTTGGTGTTTTACAAGTAACCCTGTATACTTAGTATTTATATAACTACTATTTTCATATAGCATTTCGAATAGTATTATAAAATTAAATTTAACGTTCATTTTATTTCTAATGTTTAAGAATTGTGATAAACCGGCTATTGTAACAAAGTATTTAATATGTTGTGACATTCCTTATTGTTTTGTAAGTTATTAATAATTTATAACAATTATTAAAATTATTTGTTTCATTTTTCCTGTGAACAAGACCTTTTTGTTATTAATGTTGTTTTATTTTTATTTACTAAGTACTAGGATTATAAGTATAAATATTAAATACAGTGCGACACAAAAGAGATGAAAATAAATGAGGGCGCCACCGTCGCTCATATAGCAACACTGATACTGCGACGCAAGCGATCTTGATACTATAGAATAAAAATCCAAAAATCTATATAATATAATCTAAAATAAATACCGCGATTTAAACCGTTATAATTGTTTCATTGTAGCAATAGTGTAATTTAAGACAAAAATACATTAGTATTTTAATTGACCTACCTAGGTCAAATTTTACTTAAATGTATTTGGAATTAGTTATTTTATAAAAATCGGTCAAGTGTTTAGACTGCAGAGGCGCACATAGAATCAAACATACAAACAAACAAGCATACATGCAGCTCAAACACATTACCCTCTTTCTGGGTCCGTCGGGTAGAAAAAAACAAGGCGATTTGAAAACCACATATTTTTATTTTTTTTGTAGATAAATTTTGTACATTAATATAATTCATCAAAATCTAAATATTCTACTCCTTCAAAGGACTGATCATCACTCTGTTTCGAAGTACTGGCAAGAGGGTACGGGGCATCTTCAGTATCTGTAAATATGATACAGTAAATATGTTTTTTTTTCTTATGGTTTGATTGATTAATAGATAGATAGCTGTATGAAAACAGTTATCACTATACTATGTAGTAAAATCTAAACTAGGTACTTTATTTGAGGCTGGTTGGATTGGATATAACTTCTTGACTCAAATTGTGCTGGTCGCACTATAAAAACTAGTTTTTGTTTACATACAAATAACCTCAAATTAAATTGCGAAAACGTAATAATCGCCATACATACATACATTAAACACTCGTTACTAATGGAATATTCTATTTTACGTAGTACTGAGCAAAAATAAATGGAATCTCACCGGTATATTCAGCTGTACGTTTGTAAACGTATTCCAAATCAGTCAATAAATTTCCAGCTTGAAATTCGGACAAACACCGAATAAAAACTTTATACACCACATCACGGACACCGCTACGTTTAACCTTTTTCATGATGTCTCCTTTTTTATTTAAATTTCTTGTTCTAAATAACAATTTTATCTCAATAATTCTCCACTTCACGAAAAAAACAACAAATTTTTATTCAACTTGACATCTACATTGCCAATTCAGGGTTGCCAGGTAATGAAAAACGAATTAGTTCCAAAATAATTAATTTCATCTCTTTTATGTCGTACTATAGCTGAATCGATTTTATCAACATTGAAAAGTCTGTTTATAAAACTACTTAAGTCATCATTAATTTGAACGCAAACACCCAGCCCGACCTGAAAGAAAAGATTAGGATTATGTAACTGCAATTTAGCAAAACCATAGACAAATATAACCTAGTTATATTCGTCCATGGCAAAACATAATATTTTTGCAATGACAATAACACACACACACACACACATTTTTATCACGCAATAATAATTCTAAATTTTGATGAAACATGGCTATTAGATACATAATATTACATAACTAGCTTACCGCCCGCGGCTTCGCCCGCTTCTAAAACCTAATAAATTATACACTAAAACCTTCCTCTTGAATCACTCTATCTATTAAAAAAAACCGCATCCAGGGCCGGACCGTGAACTCTTGGGGCCCTGGGCTGAAACTACCCAGGGGCCTTTTTTTTGGAAATGTTCATATTAGTTTCATACTTACTTTCGCAATTTTGTTATTTTAACATAATCAAATTTTATTTTAAATCGTTTCATTAGTTCAGGAGTCTATCGCGGACAAACAAAGTGACACGTATTTTTTTATACATAATATAGAGATAATAAAAATATAATAAAATAATGTTATTTAGGGCTGATTTTTCAATCCTTGGTTAAAACTTATTCGTCGAATAATGTATAAAACTACCATTTTAAAAACGTATTCTAATTGCCCGTATTTGACAGTTTACGTAACATTTTAATATTACATATCGTGTAATACTTTATTGGACGGATAAGTTTTAACCAAGCATTGAAAAATCGGCCCTTAATCTATACTAATATTATAAAGAGGAAAGGTTTGTATGTATGTATGTATGTGTGTATACGTATGGTTTTCACGCATAAACTACTGGACCGATTTTGATGAAATTTGGCACAGATAATCTTTAGACCCTGAGAAAGAACATAGGCTACCTTTTATTCCGAAATATGTACCACGGGCGAATCCAGGGCGGACCGCTAGTTGATTATAAATTAGTAAAAGAATCTGACAGATTATGTATGAGACAGTTATGTTATTTAAATAATTAAATAATAATTTAGCTAAGTAATTTAGAAATCAACCTTTCTGCATTTTTGTGCTGCAAATTCTTTTATTTGGTCATCACATTGCAAGTCTTTTGTTAGATCACAATTTATGGAAAGAAGTGATAAATTATTTAGCCGATCATCGATTGTTGTCCTATATTTATTAAAGTGAAACTTTTATTACATCGTCTCAAACTTTTTGGTCTGTGTAGCGCATGTCGCGTGTATCGCGGCTGGCGAGTAGGTATACCTACTCGGCAGCCGACCGTCACGCGACATGCGCTACACAAAGCAGTGTTCGGAACCGTTCGAACAGTATCACTTTTACCGTGGTTTCATAAAACCATACAACATTTTTTTTCTACATATGACATCTTGGAGAAGGAGCTGCTTCACAGCTAGTGATTTAAAAACATCTTTAAAATGGTGTAGCAGTTAAGGAACACGTCAATAAGTTTATTTTCGTACATGAGCATAAAAATTATGAACGTTCGCCAAGCATGCACGAACACGAACACGAACACGAACACGAACACGAACACGAACGAGAACACGAACACGAACACTAACACTAACACTAACACTAACACTAACACTAACACGAACACGAACACGAACAACGAACAACGAACAACGAACAACGAACAACGAACAACGAACAACGTGAATGTTAATGTTAATGTTAATGTTAATGTTAATGTTAATGTTAATGTTAATGTTAATGTTAATGTTAATGTTAATGTTAATGTTAATGTTAATGTTAATGTTAATGTTAATGTTAATGTTAATGTCAATGTTAATGTTAATGTTAATGTTAATGTTAATGTTAATGTTAATGTTAATGTTAATGTTAATGTTAATGTTAATGTAAATGTTAATGTGAACATACACAAACACGAACACGAACACGAACACGAACACGAACACGAACACGAACACGAACACGAACACGAACACGAACACGAACACGAACACGAACACTAACACTAACACGAACAACGAACAACGAACAACGAACAACGAACAACGAACAACGAACAACGAACAACGAACAACGAACAACGAACAACGAACAACGAACAACGAACAACGAACAACGAACAACGAACAACGAACAACGAACAACGAACAACGAACAACGAACAACGAACAACGAACAACGAACAACGAACAACGAACAACGAACAACGAACAACGAACAACGAACAACGAACAACGAACAACGAACAACGAACAACGAACAACGAACAACGAACAACGAACAACGAACAACGAACAACGAACAACGAACAACGAACAACGAACAACGAACAACGAACAACGAACAACGAACAACGAACAACGAACAACGAACAACGAACAACGAACAACGAACAACGAACAACGAACAACGAACAACGGACAACGGACAACGAACAACGAACAATGTGAATGTGAATGTGAATGTGAATGTGAATGTGAATGTGAACATACACAAACACAAACACGAACACGAACACGATCACGAACACGAACACGAACACGAACAACGAACAACGAACAACGAACAACGAACAACGAACAACGAACAACGAACAACGAACAACGAACAACGAACAACGAACAACGAACAACGAACAACGAACAACGAACAACGAACAACGAACAACGAACAACGAACAACGAACAACGAACAACGAACAACGAACAACGAACAACGAACAACGAACAACGAACAACGAACAACGAACAACGAACAACGAACAATGTGAATGTGAATGTGAATGTGAATGTGAATGTGAATGTGAACATACACAAACACAAACACGAACACGAACACGAACACGAACACGAACACGAACACGAACAACGAACATCGAACAACGAACAACGAACAACGAACAACGAACAACGAACAACGAACAACGAACAACGAACAACGAACAACGAACAACGAACAACGAACAACGAACAACGAACAACGAACAACGAACAACGAACAACGAACAACGAACAACGAACAACGAACAACGAACAACGAACAACGAACAACGAACAACGAACAACGAACAACGAACAACGAACAACGAAAAACGAACAACGAACAACGAACAACGAACAACGAACAACGAACAACGAACAATGTGAATGTGAATGTGAATGTGAATGTGAATGTGAATGTGAATGTGAATGTGAATGTGAGTGTGAATGTGAATTATATGTAATGATTGATCATTTCACGAAATGGTCGCATTTCATGATGTGGCTTACATAGTTTGACCAAATCGTTGAATCGTCAACGTTTCACGATTTTGTCATCCACATTTGGCCAGATCGTATAAAATATAGGGAGTCCATAAAATATTAAAAGAATATTTAATAATATTATTCAGAATATTTTAAAAACTGGTTTATTGTCTTTCAAGTTAGTGCCGCGGCGGCAGCCGGCAAGTGCCAGAAGCGAATCGTTTCTGTTATAGGAAATAGTTAGGTTAGGTTAGGTTAGGTTAGACTTTGTTAAAACAACGCACTAGACGAGCGAGCAAAGCAAGCGTGCCGCGGCAGCGGCCGGCGAGTGCCAGAAGCGAATCGCTTTTTAGAAAAGAAACAATTACAATAATATACTGGGATATATAAATATAATTATAGGATTTTAGACGCATTTTTTTTAATATAAGATATCCGCAGTTTCCATAGTACTCGAACCTCTTCGTCGTATGACTTTCTTCATATTTTAATTAAACGAACGAGCAAACGAATTATGAAGTTGTTAACTGCGTATAATAAAATTTTCGCCAGCGGCCGCCATCTCCACACATAAACACAGCGCTTGCAGCGCCTCTACCTACTTTACGATATGATCAAATAATTTTGATCACTTCGTGAAAAAACCGCGCGTTTAGTTGCCCATATCGAGAAACGATTTCTTATCATTGATCTGCTCAAACCACATCATGTTGTGGCCAATAGACAATTAACCATTTCATGAAATACGACCATTTCGTGTAATGATTAATGATTTCATGAAATGAGCAAATCTACGATATGGCCACGGCATATAATATATTAAATAACCAAATAGTTTCAATAAATAAGATTTATTTTCTATAAGTTGAAAATCAACATGTAAAGGACGAGTACACGCAGGCGGTAACGGGGCTCCCCGCGCAGCGGCTCCACGTGTATGAGGCGGATATTAACGCTGCACGTGGAAGAGAGGCGCACCGCGGTTTCGACGAGGCGCACCGCGGTTTCGCCTATCGCGCTGTACTCAGTACGCCACGTGTATTGCGTTTACACGTGGAGGAGGCGTGGCCTAGGCGGCAAATGCAAGACAGCCGCCGCCGCTTTTAGATGCCGCCGCCGCTTTGAGTCTCGCCGCCTTTTGGATGCCGCCGCCGCTTTGTGCCTCGCCGCCGGGCGGCCGCTTTGAATCTCCCCGCCGGCGACGCATATAAATAGCACGAATTTTCAAATGCAGTTCAGTTCGAGCAAGTGCTTACTCCAGACCAGTAGCGAATAAGTACTAATAGTGATCAGTTCGAGCAAGTGCTTATTACAGACAAGTAGTTAATAAGTAATAGTGATTAGGAATTGTAATTGTAAAGAGAAAATATATGTACTTATGTATGTCGAAGGAAGGGTTTTATTTCGACCACGAACCCAACAAAATTATACAGTCCACAACAACGTGTGGTCCTTCGATCGCCGGATAACAAGGTGTGGCCCTTCGATCGCCGGATAACAACGTGTGATCCAACGAGCGCCGGATACTTCAAGGAAGAAACGCTGCACGTGGAAGACCAGATCCTGCCGAAGAGAGGTACGCATCGGCAACGAGCTCACCTTCGAGGGACGAATATCGGCAAACCGGTAACGTTGGTACTAGCCTGCTGGTGTTTTTGATCGTCACCAGGCGAGTCAGGTACCTACCGACGGGGCCGCGCTATTGGTACTAGTCCAATAAGGTGAGTCGTAAGGTTTTTTACGGGCAGACACGGGCCGCCAGTGGTGACCTAGTGGTACGCGCCGGGAATCAGGGGTGCTGGTCAGCGGAACGAGTCTGCCAGTATAAGCCTGCGGTGCGTCACCTCTTTAGGCATGGTGGTAACCCGCAGCCAGGGTGACGCTGTGGAAGTTGAAGACCGGAGCCAGGAGTCAGAGCGTGTGCGGCAAGAACGAATGCGGCGGCTGATGCTGGACACGTTAGCATCGCCGTCTGACGCACGCTTGACGTCAGCCACAGAAACAATGGAGATCCCGCCGCAACCGCGACGGCATTCGCCAGCGAGATCCGCTAGATCGGTGCGGTCGTCGGCGAGTACGGCGCGGCGGATTAAGGCGGCGGAATTAGAAGCGGCAGAGCGACTCGCCGCTATCCAGAGAAAAGAACTACAAATTGAGAAAGAACTAATAAATAAACGCTTACAGTTCGAGGTGTCCGCCATACAGGAAGACGAGGGCCTGCCGGAAGATGCCGTCACCGCGACAGAAGAACGAAACAAGGTGGACGAGTGGCTCCAGTCACATCCTGTGCCGAAGGATGACAGACACCAGCGATCCGAACAAAGAAGAGGAAGATCGCCGACGCCGACCAGACGAACAGGAATAGAGCAGCTGGCGGCGTCCCTAGAGAAGATGGCGCGACCGCGCCTACGCCACGCGGACCTTCCGATATTTTCAGGTGCGATTGAAGAGTGGCTGCCGTTCCGAGCAGCCTACCGGGATACAAGCAGCATGTACCAAGTGTCCGACGCAGAAAACATCCAGCGGCTGCGTACATGCCTGAAGGGGGAAGCAAGGGACGCCGTGGCAGCGCTGCTTCACACTGCTTCATCGCCTGAAGCAGTCATGAAAACCTTGGAGCAGTGCTTCGGGAGGCCCGAGATAATTATCGACAGGGCCATGGAGGACCTGAGGAAGCTGCCGCGACCTGGAGCAGCGGCCAAGGACATCAACAGCTTCGCTGTGAAGGTACAGAACGTGGTATGCATACTTCAAACCATAGATAGGAAAGGGTATTTATACAATCCTATGCTAGCAAGGGAGATATTGGACAAACTAAGTCCGCACCTGCGGTCCAGATGGTGCGACTATGCATATTCACAGGAAGGTACGGCAGATCCGGAAATTGTGGTGCTGTCCCGCTTCCTGATGAGAGAGGCGGACCAGGCGCTCCGCTACACATACGCGCCGACGAGCAGCACTGCGCCAGCGCGCAGAGACACCACGGCAGCAGCGGCAGCAGCGGCAGCGCGACCTGCTCCACCAAGAAGGAAGTCGGCAGTATACGCCATAGTTTCCAGCAGTGGTGATGAAGAGGAGAAGAAAGAAGAGAAGAAAGAAGAGAAGAAAGAAGAGAAGAAAGAAGACTTCTGCCTGTGCTGCGGGCGCGACCACACCATGGTTGCCTGCCCGCGCTACGCCAAGCTGTCGGTGGATGAGCGGTGGGCGCTGGTGAGGGAAAAGGGCGCCTGCTTCAAGTGCGCCACGAAGAGACATCGGCGCATCTACTGTCGAGCGAAACCATGCGGCGTGAACCAGTGCCGCCGCCCGCATCATTCATCACTGCACGACGTAAGAAGAGAAGAGCCTGCTGCGTCGACCGAAGAAACCGTCATGGCGGTTGCTGACCGCGCAACCGCACCGCCCCGCGCCGTCCTGCTGAAGATGTGTCCAGTCACCGTCGTCGGCCCACGGGGGGAGGTATCGACGCATGCACTGCTCGATGAGGGCTCGACCATCACCCTCATTGATGAGGACCTGGCGCAACAGATCGGCGCCGAAGGTCCCACCACGACGCTCCGCATCCACGGGGCGAACATGGAGCAGATTGAAGAAGGAAGTCAGCTGGTGACGGTGCAGCTGCGGGGGCAGAGCGACGGGACACTACACGACCTGCGCGCCCGCACGATGAAGAGGCTACAGTTGCATCAGCAGTCCATCCCGGGTTCCCTGCTTCGGTACAGACACCTGCGCGACATACCGGAACATGAGGTATGTTACGAACAAGCACGCGCGGGTGTCCTGGTGAGTACCGACCACTGGGAGCATATCGTGACAAGAGAACTTCGGACGGGCGGCGCAGACGAACCTGCCGCCTCCAAGACAAATCTCGGCTGGGTGATACATGGGACAACGCCGCGTCGAATGATCGTCGAAAGGGACTGCGTGCTTCACGTCCGAGAACAGCAGCAAGCGGACCTACGGCTGCACAACCTGGTGGAAGAACACTTCAAGATCGAATCATTGAACATAGCCAGTAGACCGCGCATTGGTGAAGCCGACCGACGAGCAACGTCAATCGTCGAGATGACTACGAAGAAGACGCCGGGCGGGTATGAAATCGGCCTGCCATGGAAGAGAGATAATGTCCGCATGCCGCCGAGCTACAATGCCGCGCTGCGGAGACTTCTGAAGATTGAAGCCAAGATGGACGCCGCGCCGGAATTCGCAGCCGAGTACACCAAGCAGATGAACAACTTATTTGAGAAAAGGTATGCGGTTCCATGCGACGGCAGTGAAGGCGAGAGCAGCGTGTGCTGGTACCTGCCGCATTTCGCTGTGACCAATCCCAACAAGCCAGGGAAGCAGCGATTGGTTTTCGATGCGGCAGCCAAAAGCTACGGGACTTGTTTAAATGACGAACTGCTTGAGGGCCCAGACTTGCTACTATCACTGCCGGGTATATTATTTCGATTCAGGGAAAAGGCAGTGGCAGTCACGGCAGATATAGAGGAGATGTTCCTACAAGTAAAAATAAGACCCGAAGACCAGCCAGCGCAGCAGTTTTTATGGAGGGGGAGCCGACGCGACACGCCGCCACAGCACTACAAGATGACGTCCATGATATTCGGTGCAGCGAGCTCTCCGTTTATGGCGCATTACATCCGTAATCATAATGCGCAGCAGCACGCAGAACAATATCCAATGGCGTTGGAAGCGATAACGAAGAGCCACTACATGGACGATCTGGTGGTGAGCTACGCCGACGCGGAGGAAGCCAGACAAGCAATCGAAGAAATACGGACGGTGCACGCGGCGGCAGGCTTTAAGCTACGAGGATGGAACGCCAGCGATAGGAGCGTGCTGAGGGACGTGCCACGAGAACTGCACGCCAGCACACCAACGCAGCTGGGAGGAGCGCAGCCAGCCCCGAAGATCCTCGGGCTAATTTGGGACGCCGAGCAAGACGCGCTAGGATTCAACACAGCGATGAACAGGGTACCGGTGGAGGTGCGAGATCGCAAGCGCCCGCCAACCAAGCGCGAAGCATTAAGTGCGGTAATGTCAATTTATGACCCACTAGGCCTCTTAAGTTATTTCACCATCCGTGCTAAAATCATATTGCAGAGCCTGTGGCGCCTCCAGATTTCATGGGACGAACCAATACCCGAAGAAGAGGGCGAGCAGTTTTCGGGCTGGCTGGCGCAGCTGGAAGCGGTCGGCGCGCTACGTTTGCCGCGATGCTACACAACGGACAACGTCGAAAACATCGAGCTGCACGTGCTATGCGACGCCAGTGAACAAGCGTATGCAGCCGTGGCGTACTGGCGTATGCGGCGAACGGACGGCAGCGTACAAGTGAAACTCGTCTCGGCGAAAGCGAAGGTGGCACCACGGCGCGCGCAGACAATCCCGCGCCTAGAGCTGCAGGCGGCGGTGATCGGCGCCAGACTCGCTGATCAGATAAGAAGAGAGCACAGGTATGACATATCTCGTACTTGGTTTTGGACAGATTCATCGACGGTGGTGCACTGGGTGCGCAACGATGCAAAGAGATACACGCCGTTCGTCGCGCATCGCCTCGGTGAGATTGGAGAACTAACACAAAGGGAAGAGTGGCGGTGGCTGCCGACTCATGAAAACGTTGCCGACGACGCCACCCGCCTAAGTTTCACCACGGGACATGATCGATGGTTCCAGGGTCCAGAATTCCTGACAAAGACGGAGGACCAGTGGCCCACGGAGAAGGAACTTCGAGAAACTACGGACGAGGCTGATGTACTGCATGTAAGCGAGCTGCCACGGAAGATGGAATGGCTGCCGGATCCAGAGCGCTTCTCCAAATTCCGCACACTGGTGGGAGCAACAGCAAGGGTGCTCGCATTCATCGACATACGCATCAGACACACGGCGACGAGACTAGAATGTCGCCACCTGGAGCAAGCCGAACGACTGCTGGTGCAGCGCGCACAGAACGACAGCTTTGGAGAAGACATAAAGCGAATCAAGGACGCGCGCCCCATCAGCAGATCCAGTAGACTGTACAAATTGGACCCGGTAATGGAAGACGGCGTGCTGAGAGTAAGGGGCCGCATAAATGCAGCCACGGCACCCGACACAATGAAGAAGCCGGTAATCCTCGACGGCCGGCACAGAATAACCAGACTAATAGTGTTACAGGAACATTGTGCCGCCGGACACGCCAACCGCGAGCGCGTCACCAACGACCTGAGGCAGCGCTACTGGGTCATCCACCTGCGGCCTACAGTGCGCGCCGTGGAGAAGAACTGCGCGCTGTGCCGAGTACGCCGAGCAATGCCGCAGGTCCCAGCCAAAGGGGACTTGCCGCGCGCTCGCCTCGACCCGTTCCACCGACCCTTCACCAACTGCGGGGTCGACTACTTCGGGCCAATGATGGTCAAGATCGGACGAAGAAAAGAGAAGAGATGGGGCGCGCTGTTCACATGCCTGACATCGCGCGCCGTGCACCTGGAGCTCGTCGCATCTCTGTCAACGGACTCAGCCATCATGGCGCTGAGAAGGATGGCAGCTCGCAGAGGGTGGCCTCGTCTGATGTACTCAGACAACGGTACGAACTTCAGGGGTGCCGATCAAGAACTGAAGAAGGCGTACAACGAGTGGGCGCCGGCGCTACAAGAAGAAGCGCTGCGCCACCGGATGGAGTGGCGCTACATACCGCCGGGTGCGCCGCATCAAGGCGGTGCATGGGAGCGGCTGGTGCGGTCGGTGAAAACCGCGCTCGGCGCGACACTACGGGAGAAGGCGCCGCCAGAAGAGGTGCTGCGGACTCTACTCACCGAAGCGGAGTTCGCGGTGAACGCGAGGCCGCTGACTCACGTAAGCGTGAGCCCAGACGACCCCGAAGCCCTCACGCCCAACCACTTCCTGTTGGGCTCCTCAACGGGACTGCCGACGACGGGGCCGTGCGACGAAGCAGACCGACGGACCTGGCGCGCCAGCCAGGCACTCGCCGACCACTTCTGGCGCCGATGGATCAAGGAGTACCTACCGACGCTCGTGCCACGGGGGGAGGCGCGAAAGGACACGCGACGCCTCGAGGAAGGTGACGTGGTCATCATCGTGGACCACGTCTTGCCGCGCAACACATGGCCCATGGGGGTCGTGGTGCGCGTTCACGCCGGGCCGGACGACGCTGTGCGGGTAGCCGAAGTGAAGACCAAGAGCGGGATCTTCAGACGCCCCGTCAGCAAGCTCGTCGTGATGAAGGAGGCTACGCAAGCTACGCCGGGGGGAGGACTGTAAAGGACGAGTACACGCAGGCGGTAACGGGGCTCCCCGCGCAGCGGCTCCACGTGTATGAGGCGGATATTAACGCTGCACGTGGAAGAGAGGCGCACCGCGGTTTCGACGAGGCGCACCGCGGTTTCGCCTATCGCGCTGTACTCAGTACGCCACGTGTATTGCGTTTACACGTGGAGGAGGCGTGGCCTAGGCGGCAAATGCAAGACAGCCGCCGCCGCTTTTGGATGCCGCCGCCGCTTTGAGTCTCGCCGCCTTTTGGATGCCGCCGCCGCTTTGTGCCTCGCCGCCGGGCGGCCGCTTTGAATCTCCCCGCCGGCGACGCATATAAATAGCACGAATTTTCAAATGCAGTTCAGTTCGAGCAAGTGCTTACTCCAGACCAGTAGCGAATAAGTACTAATAGTGATCAGTTCGAGCAAGTGCTTATTACAGACAAGTAGTTAATAAGTAATAGTGATTAGGAATTGTAATTGTAAAGAGAAAATATATGTACTTATGTATGTCGAAGGAAGGGTTTTATTTCGACCACGAACCCAACAAAATTATACAGTCCACAACACAACATGCAAACATCCTTGTACATGTTAGCAAAAGTTATTGAAGTAGGTATGCGATTTTTCATCAATTTGTTTTTCGAAAACTACAGATTTTTTTTTTTTCAAATTATCGCCTATTTTTTTTATCGGGGTTTGGGGGCCCTTTTAACCTCGGGGCCCTGGGCTGCAGCCCATAAAGCCCATGGGTAGATCCGGCCCTGTCAAAATCAGTTGCGTAGTTTTAAAGATTTAAGCATACAAAGGGACATAGGGAAATAGGGACAGAGAAAGCGACTTTGTTTTATACTATGTAGTGATACTAGGTAATAATGAGCTCGCACGCCTTCATTAATACGTTAATATAACAAACAGAAACACGCTAAAAATTCCCGACCTTTATCACCAAAATCTAATACAACTAAAACTATACAACAACAATATATTGTACAAACAAAGCACCCAATTACGAGCAATATGTTTCATATTTCACAACAAAGTATTTGAATTAAAACCTCCGCCCACGTTTCTTCGTAAAATCCAATTTAACGCGGGAATTGTTTGTGATAAATAACTGTTTTAATTAAACTCATAACATCTTATTGCGGGATGCAAGCTATGTGGTATAGAGTATAGACTATACACGGTGTGGACAACGCACAGATTAAAAATATAAATTTAAAGTTTAAAACAAAGTTGGGATTGCGATTTCATTTGTGCTATATCTGTATCCATACTTGTATCATTCTGTATTTTTATGATTGGATAGTTATATAGCTTGTAACTTATTGTAAATGCAATTCATTATGAAACTTTTATATTTAGACATGCTCTTTAATACGTTATTATTATTACCAACAGGGACGGCGTTAGGGGGGGGGGGGGGGCGAGAGGGGGCAATGGCCCAGGGCGACAAATTCTGGGGGGCGCCAAGGTCTGAATTTGGTCAACTTGATATTGCTTCTCACAAGTGGGCGCCACAATATTTTCGCCCGGGGTGTCAGTGGCCCTTACGCCAGCACTGATTACCAAAACTCATTAGCCTAACAAACTATGGCGTGTTTTAACTGAAAAATATTTATTGTAAAAAACTTACACTTAAATACTAACTTTATTGATTCAAGTGCCTTTTCGGAGATATCTAAGACTTCCATCATTTTATGCATCAATCGTATCGTATAAAGCATTAATTATTTCCCATCTTCACCAAAAAGCTGTTCATTACCAAACAAACAGCTGACAGACGATAAAACTGTAAACAAAACGTAACTTAACCACAATTCACGCTCGCCAAATTATCATCGGGAACTTACAGAATTGTAATTATGAAGCGACGCCATTACAAAACGCTATCGCAACTAATTAGGGGACAATTTCGCTGGTACATTAATCAAGCGACTCCATTAGTGAGACAAAAGAGTTAACAATCAATAACGTGCCATCCAGTTTGTTTTTAGTTGAATTGGCAGCTTTATCTGTATAATGGTACCGTTTGAAAACATTGTATTGTTACAAGTAAAGCAATTTATTACGGATTGTGTATTTTAATAGGAATATTCGATGTTAAACAGTCTATTTCCCCAATTATTCCAAGCCAATCAAGTTATGTATTCACACTTTTATAAAGTTAATGCTTTTTTCTTGGCTAGAAGATTCGAGTTAAAAAAGCAAATCCTAAACATTCATTAATAATATGAGTGTCCATTTGTAAAATAAATTTCGAATTTTGTTCGTTTAGTAGATCTAGAGATTACCTTCAACAACTCACACTTCACGTACACAAAGTTATTTTATAACATTGCAATAGATGAATAATGATAACGCCGTATTATATTTCGCACCGAAAATGCTTGTAACACAAACATCTCATATCGTAACCCGTCTATATACTACAGAGCTGAGAGCAGTATCTACAACTATTGTTTCCACGTAAAGCAAATTATTTAAGCCAGTTTCCTTAACAATCTAAATCCCCAATTTACAGGCATATTCCGTCTGGCCAATAACAGGCTAATTATCGAGCATCTCACAGCGTGTGCCTGTCAGATTCTTGGCAACCGACGATTTAATTACAAGCCGCAACACACCGCATGACACTTGGCAAGCTTGGCACCGCTCGCCGAAAAAACGATCCGCCAGTAATTGCTATGAGAATTTGAGAATAGCCATTTTGACTTGTCGCTATTTCTGCGTCTGTTATTTCTCGTGTTTATGTTTTGATTGGAAATTTTATGGTTTCTTTTTGGGTGTTTATTGGAAAAGGGATAATTGTTTGCGTTCTGTGAATTTAAGGTTTGGGAATAAGATATTTATTACAGTGTAAATTATACAGCTTTTTATGTAGTTGGTACCTACTAAGTATGTCGTATGTTTTAAGATATACGTCATGTATTTTCAATCTGATAAACCAATGAAAATACAATTCAACCACAAATTCTAACTTCCAACTCTCACGTCCTACACGACCATTCACATTATAATAAGTTCGATTGTCGCACACAAACTGCATAATAGGGCATCTAAATTCTTTCCACAATACCACAGGAGGATAGCCAGACAGGCAGGCTAATAGTGTGTCATTTTTCACAGCTCGTGCCCGATGACAGAGCATCCATTCTGGCCTGGCACGGCACGCGAATATAAAGGGGATAATGCATTTCGGCGGTTATAAAATGATCTCTAGACTGCTTTTCTATGAGACAATCGTGCAGGGTTGATTGGGAGATTTATTTTTGAGAAAAATGGGGAATGCCATATAACTTGCATAGTGGGAGACAAGAATACGTAAGAAGTAGCAGTTTGGAATGACTGAGTTTGAAAATATTAGAAAAAATATTAAGATTTTATTTCAAGGCATAGACTTCAATGAAATATAAATAAATTTTTGTAAGGAATTTGATTAAGGTCGATAACATCTAGCTGAGTAGAAATTTTGACGAACTGGGACAAATTCATCGTTTATAAAATAATTTATAAATTATTGACGACTATGAGGCCGTTGAAAAGAACTTATCCACAGGCCACAGCTTGCCAAGATAAGATATTATACACAAATTATTAAAAAAAAAATACGTAAACATATCCAATGAATCCTCAAATATAAAAGTTGTATATCAAACGACACAACATACATAGTTACTAATTTTTTTGATTACGATGACAAAAGCTGCGAACCGCAGCGGCGTCGTCATCTTTGTAATAGTTTTTTGGTCTGTCTGTTGATAGGCAGGCTTTTTAAGATAATAAGATTATTAAAATACTTAACTGTAATATAATGTAAAGAAAAACAGGAAAATAAAACATGTTATCATTTTCTGTTTCACACCATTGACTTTCCCAGTTTACCATCAAAAGTTTAATTACCAAACAACACTGAAAGATCACATTACGTCTTTAAAATGTGACACAAGTTTTGTGTTCCGGTCACGGAGTGGCGAATGGGCGCGGCGCGTGTGGCGTGGCTCCAGCGTTATCCGGAGATCATGTTATCATTATCCTTGATATCGCTATGGCTTTTTGATCGGAGGAATTCGATTGGAAGCTTCGTTTGGGTGTTTTGTGTCGATTTTTCGTGTATAAGTTTGTAATTTGTATTGGGTGTTATTTGTTAGAAGCTGTGCGTAAGAATATTTTTGAGCTTGAGAAAGAAATAGAACTTGTGCCTTATGATAACTAGCTGCGCTCCGCGGTTTCACCCGCGTGGCTCCGCTACTGTTGGCCTTAGCGTGATGATATATAGCCTATAGACTTCCTTGATAAATGGGCTTTCCAACACCGAAATAATTTTTCACATCGGACCAGTAGTTCCTGAGATTAGCGTTTTCAAACAAACTGCATAATATATTAGGATATGAACGATATAATATTCATGTAATTATTTTAGAATTTCAGGTATTAAGATGATAAAATAAATTTATTATTACTTTTTTGCAAATTTGTAGTTTTCTTTATTCATTAGCCCTTATTTTCATACCAAAAAAATCAAATAAGACTGCCTTATTCAAATAGAACTTGTAGTCATTACTGTATCTCTGCAAAAACAACCTAAGAAACCAGCCAGCTTAACTCATATCGATTGAACTTCATGAATATTTGTACAGCACAACTAGGGTTCCTTTTATTACTAGCAGTCTAGATATCCGCATTACTAGGCACTCTAGATGCAAAGTATAGAAACGTCAGTGGTGACTGGGAGCGTCCCATCCTTAACATATTTAGCTGTCGTTTGCTGCAGACGCTGCGAAAACGTATCTTGGAAATTTTTCTACTAGTAGTGATGTGGAGCTATCGATGCTTTTCAGGAATGGATTTATGGTTCGTTTGATGAACGTGATTGATTTAATTTAATATTTCAGTTGTAGGTATCTTACAGATGTTGGCAAATAGATTTTTTGGAGAGATTTTAATGAATATAGAATCTCTTTCCAGCATTAGTAAACGCTTTTATCTATGATAAATATTATTCTTCTGATATAGCTCATCCATACTAATATTATAAATGCGAAAGTAACTCTGTCTGTCTGTCTGTTTCTCAATCACGCCTAAACTACTGAACCAATTTTCATGAAATTTGGTATGGAGATATTTTGATACCCGAGAAAGGACATAGGCTACTTTTCATCTCGGGAAAATAACGCAATTTTGACAGTGCGGGCGAAGCCGCGGGCGGAAAGCTAGTATATTATATGTTACTCAACGATGAACATTAATTAAACATAATATAAACTGTCCATTGTAGCACCTCCTATTTGCTACATTATATACAAAAATACGAAGAAATAAAATAAATTATAAATTGATTTTATGTTTTCATAACGTGCAAATCAAAAATGTACATTAATTGTATAGGAAATGTATTTTAGTCTAAACCCTATAAAACTATTACATATTTTAATTAAATCATATCGATAATAGCAAGGATTCGCTCACATCCCTATTTTTTATGAATACGTTTTCTGCTTAGTGTATTTTATGATACTTTTGAAATCCCGCAGATGTCGACTTTGCATATTATCTCATAAATAACTTTCTTACTGAAATAATATACTTGTAGCAATGTATCGAAACGTACTTAATATGACGTGCTATTTGCATATATATTGGCCGTATCTATATTTGTTACTACTTCTTCAGCAAATATTATTATAAAGGCGTTATTTGAAGGACCATGAGGTCGTGTAAGTTATTCATTTAACTTAATAAGAAAAGAAATAATTTATATAAGGAAATGAAGAAGAAGAAGAAATGGATGACCCAAAATAATTCTTATACTACAGTACAAAAAGAGGTTAAACTCCATCCAAGTTAAATTCAATTGACTAAGAATTTAAAAACTACTGGCATTAAGGATTCTGTTTTACACGAGTGAAAATCCTTAAAGTATTTGCTTGAAGGACTTTAGTCCTTACCCCTTTTTATTTCGACATCGACATTCTTGAATTTCTTTCAGTGAGATGTGAAATTAGTTTCATCTTATAACTTTAAAAAATTATATTAAAATCATATTGCAAAAATTGTAGTTGAAATATACATTTATTTATTTTTAAGCCATTTCATTTGACACTATGAAACTAAAACAAATCTGCACAATGAAGTAGCTCCTAGTATAAACTTAGATAAACGTTTTCATTAATATGAGCCTGTATTTTGGGAAATACATTGTGTAATGGAAAAGCGGGTGCAGCGGAAAACGTGAACATACATACACTGAGATTGGCAATCATATTAATATTTTAGATGAATTTAAATTTTTTATAATATTAAATGCAATTTGATTAATTTAGCGATGAGAAATTAGTTATGACAGGAAAGAACTTTATCGTGTCTTTTGGAAGGGAATAATAGATAATAGAGATGTCAAATACGGTTGTACATGGATATGGATCGAAATGAAGTTACAAATCAAGTTCTGCGATTTGCACAGATACTTTATGATTACTACTTTCTGATTTCAGTTGGTTAATTTCGAAAACTCAAACTTTTGTAACTTAATATGATATCTATAATGAATCCACACTTGCATATACGGCTGTATGTTCAGTAACATAATATGGCGTGTAACGTGTTTTTTAATATCAACATAATTTAAAATTTATATATTTTTTATTATGTGCATCATTTTGTCTGTCCGTGTGTCCGCGAAATCGCGACAGCGTCATAAAACTCGTATCAGCCAAGTTGGACAAAGCCGCGCGATAGCGCTGTGCTCATGCTTATCATAATCCGTGTAAAAATATTACGTAGCTCGTGCTGTTGTCGATTTGTTTATATTAAAAGGAGGTTCGATAAGGATAGTTTGTTGAAACTTTATTAGATTTACTTACCGATCTATAGTAGAACATCATGTTCCAGAAACGAAATATTTCATTTGATTGAACATGTTAATCTCAGGAACTATTGTTTCAAATTCAAAAATATAGATTTCTGTTGGATAGTTCAATTATTGAGGAAGGTGGAAGGAAACGTTGATCATGTTACTTGCTTTCTATTCTTAGCACTGACGTTATGAAAATTGTATTTTTTGCAGAATTAGTTACGGGATGAAATTTGGTATGGGACTGATATGACTTCTATCACGGTAAATATAATCCTAGGGTAAAAATCGATTTGCAAAGCGCAAAGTCAAACATCCTTTATCGAGCCCCAACTTTTTATTTTACATTTCGAGAGGCTTGGCCGTCTCGCCAGCGGTGACGGAAAAAATGGCGTAATTAAATCGTGCTTGCCAAGAAACTGTCAATAAAGTGAGCTCAGTAGCTGGCTAGCAATTATGAGTTGGCAGGTGACCACCGAGCCTGGTAGCTTCTGGGTATTAAAAGATTTCAAACTTTAAGCCTCTGAGCTGGTAGTGGGTTGTAGCTATTTAGCTTTTTTAAATAAGTTTTTTTTCCTTTATTTTACTATGCAATATAAGTGAAGTCCCATGTCCCCTAGTGGGGTAAGGGGCAGATGCATTATACATCTGTTTCACTGATAGATTTTCTTTAGGGACAAGTAGGTGATCAGCCTTCTGTGTCCCACCAGACCGAGAGATTTTTTTCTTCGTCTTCACCGGGAATCGAACCCAGGACCCCTCGGTGCTACGCTCACGCGTCAACCACTGTACCAAGGAGGCGGTCATGCAATAATATAATATAGTGTTGTAATTCTACTCGATCAATAAATTGAAACTTGTCATGTACAAATTTTAACAAACTAACTTCTACCTTCTCTGTTGTTACGATCTAACTTACTTACATAGTACTTTAAAAAAATATCTTACAAAGCTTTTAAAGCTCATAGACGTAGAAATTGGAAACCTTCAAACCTTCCAAGCTATCATAACCGTGAAATTTTTCTACATTTCTAAAACAATACGTCATAACGGAAGCTGGGGTCCCGGTCCCGCGGGATGTACTAATCAATCTAGACAGACCATTACAGGCCAACTATTAATCTCCACAGCATTGACTGAGCGAGTTCCGATGCACGGGAATGGATTTAGAGAACTGGATGGTACTTGTTGAATGTAATATGTATCTGTATAGGTTTATTTATTTATATATTTATTTATTTATTTATTTATAACACTTTATTGCACAAACAAAATTAGGACAAAAATAACATTAAAATACAAAAGGAAGGCATAGTTTGTACAAGAGGCGGCCTTATTGCTAAGCAGCAATCTTTACCAGGCAACCTGATGGGAAAGGAAATGTTTTATATGATTCATAATACAATTATGAAGTTATCGAGTACCTAACTTAGTTTTAACATTCGGAGATAACAAGCACTTCTTTGAAAATATATATCTTTTCTTTGAAAATATGTAAGTAGTTTGATTACTTATATAAAGTTAACGAGCAATCAGAGTTTCACACATACCACAGTTCAACTCACAACTTACAAAATATTATATTTGATTAATATTAGACGCTCACCATTGATTTGTTTTAGCATTGTATCACATAAATTCTTAAAATAGATAACTAAATTATTACAATTGCTTATGAATATAATTCTTAATGCGACACAAATAGGATTATTTTTACGCTACATTTTCTGTGTGTCCGGAAAAGTGCTAAATGAATAAATACGCTTTAATGAATATCTTAATACGATATCCAGTTCTCTACATCTATGTATGGGACACACAGGGCCCAGGGATTGACGAGTTTGGTCCGGGATCCGTGTTAATGTATTGTGTGCGGTTTGGGGTTTGTAATTGTCTGTTACACTGCCTTGCTTTAATGTTAAGCGAGTTTGCATTACAAGGGACTTGATTACGATCGATAGTTTAAACTCGGCTTTATATTACATGTGTTACTAATGGTTAATTGTACTAATTCTCTCATCATCGTCTTCATATTGCATATTATGGATAGTGTGATTGGTAAAAGATTTGGAAATTAAGCAGCTGAAGACTTGGTCAGTTTATTGATGTGTGACCGTGGTTTTTACGACGAGCGTCTTTATGCTTTTGTACGCATGTAAAAAGTTCTTTGTTGTCTTTGTTTTGCATGTAAAAAGTTTCTTTGATTAGACAAGTCAAAGACAGGTTGATTAAGTTTCATACAGTTAGATATAAAACTTTTTAGACATGGAAGAGCTTAAAATTGCAGGGTCTAATTCTTACATAATTCTGCTTAATTTCAATTGCCGTAGAATTCGCACAACATTGAAATAGACTTACAATAAAAAAAGCATACAATTTCACAACAAAGTAACTTCCTTTGAGCTGTTTGTTTAAGAGTATCTTCTTGCTTTCATCGCTTAAATATATACCCGTATTTGCGCACCTCGTTAGCAACTTGCAATACTAGCTGCTTCAGCGCTGCAACTATAAAAGAGTGATTTAAGGTTTTTGTCGGTCAGCGCTTGATTGATTGAAGACAGATGCAATAAAAACCGCTCTTTGTTTTACTTTGAGACTGCAGTTTCAACTGTGGCTTTAAGTTCGATGGATTTGTGTTTTTCAGTCGTATAGCTTTCGACGAACGAGGTATTTTTAATTATTTTATGGTAAAAAAACTTTATTTAAGAACTTAAATTATTTCAATAATTAGTAATGTGTTAAACACAGAAATGTCTATAAATCTTTTAATAATATATGGCTCTTTGTTAACATCATATTACTTAGTATCTGAATGAACAGAAGATACTTTCAGTTATACATAGATTTTTCTTACCCCAATTAGAATATTATATTAAATAAGCACTAGGTAATAATAGTTTTATATATAACCTTGCGATCTAATGAATAACATACCATCTGTTCATATCTATTAGAAGATATAATAGAAAAATATTTCGTAATAATTTTTATGTAAGGTAATACGTGCTGTGTAGAACTAAGGTTGAAACATTATACTCCCTTTTACCAGGCGAAGCAATGTAGCTGAAATATAATACGAGATTCTTCTCCATAGATACTGCTTTCCGAGTCGGTGGTAAATGTTAAAAAAATATGTAATGAAGATTCAAAAGCGCTTCTAGAAGATGTCTAATTGAATAAATAAATGTTTGAGTTTAAGATGAAAAATTTATTTGTTACAGACTACTAGTACGAAAACTTTCCTACACAAAGTCATGGGAGCAAAGCAAGTTAATTAAAATCCTTTGAAGTATTCTTCATTTTCACATAATACAGTCCTTTGCGCTCTATTCAACATTTTAATAAGGATAACCATAGAAACGCGAAAACCTTAATTTAAATCATCTTTTAAGCCGTATTCATCTCCCATATGAGCAACGGCTTTAGAGATTATAATAATGAATATTATATTTAATCTTGTTTAAGATGCTGTACTTGTATGAAGAAAATGTAAATTTTTGCTAGAAAATTCTTGGAGAAAGCCACAGATGGCACCTGATATGTGGCGAATATATTATATTTATGAACATTTATTTTATACTAGCTTCTCGTCGTGGCATCGCTCGCGTTTTATCATACGAAATATTAATGAGATAAGTATTACTTAATAAACGATTTTTAATTAAAATCAGTTTAAATTAATTATTATGAATTCCGATAGAATTCATGAAATCACTTTTGAACAAAAATTCTTAATTATGTATAGAAATACAAAATTATGTTCCAAATTATTCGAATTTCCTTCACATTTCCTTCACAAAACATTTACCGTATTTTACAGTCCAAATACTCCAAAACCGTATAAAGACGTTAAATGTAAGCGATTTCTAAGGTGTAATATATTTACGCGCATGTAAGCGTCTCTAGCGACTAATTACTGACTACAAGCGCCTACCTGACGGTGACTCTAGGCAAAATTTCTACAGTACATTATTCCTTGAAACACTTACTATTGAAACTCGATAGGTTTGACTTAATCTATTTAGGTTTTGAGTGTTCTTAAAAATTGTATGACGTATCACTAGGATAAAGAAAAAAGGCTGCTTAAAAATGTTAATTTCCTGATTTATTTTAATATTCGTTTTCTGATAAGTAGACGCTATAAATCCATTAATTCGGTATTTGAGTTCGGTTTGTAAAAATCTGATATACCTACATCTGGTAAAGACCATATTAAATTTTTTAGTCACTCATTTATTATTAACATTTCCAACTGAAAATGTTAATACCTAGTTTAGTAAATTTGTTCGGAGTAATTATCGGAATAATCTTTACTCACATCGAGAATTTTTTACTCTATGAGCAGCAAAGCCACCAACAATTTTCAATATTTCTTCCTAAGCTAAACTCGATGGTGTGCTACGAGGTTTCAATAGAGTTTCCATAGTAGCGATAAAAGTTAGTAAGACGCCGCAGCATACCGTATAGTCACTATAGACGGTATAACCTCACCCGGGACAGTTTAGGAATTCGTGCCAAAAGACGGGAATCGGGAATCTTTCAGGTAGGGATTATTCTTGGCTCCCGATCAAACTTATGAGCGGCGTTTCCTTTTAAATTCCTGCTTTTTTGAATGGACGAACTTAAATAGTTTATATTAAATCATGGTTACTATTGCGTCTGTGGACTTGCCAAAATTTCGTTTCCTGTGCGTGTTTGTGGCTTATATAGGATTTATTTTTAAGTATGAGGGGATTTCCCGTAAGGGTAAATTGAAATAGTATTGAGTGATTTACGATATGCTTACATGGTCGCCTATCTTAGTTTGGCATTTTAATTATTTAAGTGCTATTTTATATACCTAGGCTCAAAGTATTTCTTCATAAGTATTAATTTTTTTATTGTGTTGTTCTATGATTTTGTAGGTAATAAAACATCATGAATTAAAAAAAAATATATTTTTAACGTGATTATAATTATTAACAACTACATACATCTTATTACTCGGTGTACAGCAAAAGCTGACAAAACGATAGATCAGGCGCAGGTCTAAACGTGATACATACTTTCAAAGGCAAAGGAGATATAAGTACATTGCAAGAAATGTTGTCTATCGCTTGAAAAGTTTAAACAAATTTACTATGGACTAAGCACTTAGTTGCTGAGCCTGTGTAAACCGACTATAACAACATTTTATGTCATAAAATAGACATAATTATTCGCATTTGTATCACGTTTTTACTTTACAATAGGCGCGTGCTCTTAACGAAAACATCTGTGGAAAACATTGACATACACTCGGATTGGCAATTGCTTAATGCCATACCGAATCGTTTGACATAAAAACGTTTTACTGGCGAACTTATAAAAGATGTTATTGGCCGTAAAAAGTTGCCGGTTATCTGAGAATCCGTTTATTTTATAGCGTCTGCTGCGGTGATGCTTCAGATTTTTAGTGACATATCACACTAGCGGATTGCGAGCGGTTTCAAAGCGGAGCGGGTGCGCAACGAATACGTTGCGGTTGCGCAGCGAATTCGTTGCGGACGCGTGGCAGATGCGCAACGTTTACGTCGCAGTCATGTACACTCATTAACAAAATGGAATCCGTGCTGGTTGTTACTTATAACTTGTGATAGTATAATAATTATGAGATCATTATTTTTTACGAGTTTCATAACATGTTAATGTTTAGGGTATTGTTTTATCTATTAAATCTTGGTCGAAATGCAATCAGATAACTTAATTGCTCATTAAGAAAGTTCATTAGTGAAATAAATGTTAAAGCTCCTTAACTAAAACAGGGCTATCTTATTATTAGATAAATAGCAGTGAATAGAAAATTTTATCAAGCAACCAGCAACTCACTATCACTTTGCTCATAATTAGGTTCACAAAATCTCTTTATAACATACGTTGCTATGGGAGAGATTATACTGGTCAGTCGTTACATACTTTTGGAATGTATGGTACATTCTAAAAGTCCTAGTAATTCAATTTTATAGCACCTTTTTTTAACAACTCCAGTTGTTATTACATCTTTAGTTAACTGTTAAGTAAGTGCATTTCCACAGTACGGTTAAAAAATTGAGTGCTACAGAAACGATGGAAATATTGAATGGAAGTTAGGCAAGGCGGAAGGGCTGGCTTTTGTGCGAGAGTATACAAAATGACGCGTCCGCAACGAATTCGCTGCGCAACCGCGGCGTGTTCGTTGCGCGCCCGCAACGTATTCGTTGCGCACCCGCTCCGCTTTGAAACCGCTCGCAATCCGCTAGTGTGATATGTCACTTAGTGCTGTTATTAAATACAAGGGTTGGAATGCCCGAAAACTACGGGATGTAATAGGTAAGTATGTAAGACGAGCGAGATGATCAACCTTTTCAGAAAGACTTACTTTATAGTTACTGTTTCATTCTTTGAATGGATATGAGAATAGTGTTGTAAAGAGTACAATTTATTTCCGTATTATTTTATTACTAGCGGTCCGCCCCGGCTTCGCCCGTGGTACATATTTACGTTTTCTCTACATATGAACCATCCTCGAACTTCAAGGAATATAATAAAAAAAGAATAATCGAAATCGGTCCACCCGTTCACACGTGATGCCGTGACAACGCGAAACGGGTTTCATTTTTATATATATAGATTTCATTCATGAATATTTTGAATACTAAATATCTGTTACAAGAATTTAATGAGTTAACTGCCTTTTAAGTTTGTTTAAGGTTTTAATTTCTCAATGAAAAATATTATTACCTACTATAAAATACAAAAGGAAAACAATTATAAGGTGTGTTATAATATTATTATAAAGGTCCAGTTAGGTGAGTATCTTTATTTCACCGTAACTTCTAACTGTCGGAACCGATTTGGTTGTTACGAGTTGTAGAAAAGACATAAACTTGATAAAATTACAGTCGTGCATTTTGTTGTGAGTTCGCTTGCTACTAAATAAGTTCATAATAAGTTTGTTTCAGAAAGTAGGAATCACAGAGCAATGGTAATATTGATAATATAAATGAGATTAATAAAATAAATAAAATTCAGTTAGTGAGTAATTTTTAAATTAACGAAATCTTCTATACTTTTAATAATATTATTAAGCTGAAGAGTTCGTTTGTTTGTTTGTTTAAACGCGCTAATCTTAGAAACTACTGGACCGATTTCAAAAATTCTTTCGATGTTAAATAGCCTATTTATTGAGGAAGGTAATAGTTTATTTATCATCACGCTAAAACCAAAAGGAGCGGAGCAATGCGGGTAAAACCTCGGGGCACAGCTAGACTCAAATAAAATCGCAATAAAATTATTCTTATTGTACACGCGCTTTATATTTAAATATCTTGAAGATAAATTTATTATTCTAATTTAAAAAGAAAATACTAATAATGAAACGTCGTTGAAATCATCCATCTTCCATTTCCCAGCATCCATCAATCATTTAAGATAAAAAACTTCATGTAAAAATTATGGTAGGAAGAGCGTGGGATGTGACTTCACAAAGTTTTAATTTATATCTTTACAAATAATTTTGATTTTGATAGTCTGTTTATTTTTTAACATATTCTTATTAGCTTCGTATGTATGTTGTAAGTTTGCATGTAGCCCACAGTCCTCAAGACTAGAGTAAGTAAATAACAAGCATAATATGCGAAAAAATACATACAATACGAACATACGTTGATTTTTATTGTAGTAGCTTTTCGCTTGAGGCTTTAATTAATAAATTAATTACTGTAATGGTAAAACTGTATAGTCCATCTTGAGAAAGGTCACATCAGTCTGTATTGCAAATTTATTAGGGTAAAAGTGGGATAGATGCCGCACTAGGATAGATGCCCCATTTTCAAAAAACCTCACTTCCCAGAGTCCTGACTACGAATTAATGATTTAAATAGGAGCTCCTATCACCCCGCACCTCGTGTACGCATGAGCTGTTGTTTGGTGAAGACGTGTTTCGCTAGTGCGTGTTATAATATCGGCGGCGAACTTCACGAACACGTTAAAATTTAAAAAGGTTGATATTTGCCTTTGCATAACTTTATAAGTATTAATAAATTTCACTATATTTCTTATTATGTCTATACACTGTTTCATTAAGTACAAATCTAAGTGAAAATAGTGGCTCTTTTGTTTTTATTTAATAAAAAAACTACTGGGGCAGCTATCCTTATCAAAAAGGATAGTTGCCCCTTTTTTTTCGAGGGATAGATGTCCTTAGGGGCCTCTAAGGGCATCTATCCCTCAATACATATGTACATGTTAGTATCGATAATCACAGGTACTGTTTATATTTTTACCTGATTGCGTCAGAGGTTTTCTCTATGTTAACCGATTTTACTCGTTTAATTTGCTTTTTTTTTGTTATGTTTACTAACTTATTAATGATCTGCCCTTATACTGATTGTAGGAGAACCACGCCACGAAAATACAAAAGAAAAGAAGGAGTGCGAGCGCAAGTATATTCTTGGACAACAGAACAACTATGTGAACTTGACATTTGCTGGTTTATCATATTAATTTTATTAGATTTCGCGTTTATAGAGTATGTCAGGCATCTATCCCACTCTGCAGGCATCTATCCTCCTTAGTATTTTCATGGTGGGGCAACTATCCAACTAGGTAGGCATCTATCCTCAAAAAAGGTGTTCTACAAAAATATTTATTACACATTATCTATAAATGATAGGATTAAAAATATTTATAGTAATTCAAAACAGATAATTAACCTAGCTATATTCATACAAAGTGTTCGTATAAGATTCATGTTTTTTAAATTATGAGGCTATTTCAAAAAGTGGGGCATCTATCCCACTTTTACCCTATGTTTTTCTGTAGTTTTAGTAAGAGAACGTATCAGAAACACACAGGCAGTTACTGTCGCAGTTATAACATTATCACGGATTTATATGTTATAGATTCATCGATTTTATTTAATATCATCACGTACTGCGTCCCACAGATCACTGTTAGAACAGAGAGTGCCATAAACAACAATAAAGAGACGTGTAAATTTTCATCCAGCGGCCTCTATATCATAATACATTGAACTGTGGAAATATGTGCACATGCGCCTACTTGTATGGAATGCGAAATTTATATTGACGTTTGATTACTCTGTGGTTGTGTTAAGACGTGTTAGTATACGGTACGGTATAAATTAGTCAATCATACTGTATTAAGAAATAAATGCAGAAACGCAATGATTATAATAAGTGATGAAATATGAGGTAAGAAATATTATGTTAAAAAATCAGTTCAAAAAAATCAGACCAAAACTGTATATATACCGACAAAAAGAATTACACTAAGCAAAATTCAATTCGGATATTTTTCCACATCGGCTAGAATGACCGGTAGTGACTGATATTACATTTTTTTTCCATATTATATCATCATCACAACTTTGATTATCACATGGATAATCAAAGTTTCACATTCGAAAAAGTTTGCACCAAATAAAAAAAATACTTAACTTTTACAATAATTCTAGCCAAAACACAACGATAACCAGATACAATATTAATAGACACACAAGATTTATAATGTCGTTATTTGAAAAACTTTGAAAAAGTATCAGACGCGAACAAACAGCGTGCAGGTGAGAGTCATAAACACAGTCCGTAAATCATAAAGTTTAGATATATTGGTCAGAGTTTGAAAATATGAAAGATGCAATGTTATTGGTTGTATGTAAGTAATAAGTATGATATATTACGTGCACGCATTTGCGGGGAGCGGAAAAAGCTTTGTTTGGTTTGATCTTGCAAAAAAGTTGGGGAAAATAATAAGTTTTATAAACTATGTAGTATTTTGTCTGCGATGTTATAGCGTGGCATTCGTACCCAGTATAAAATATCCCTCTTCAACTATCCTAATTTTATTTTTCCCGAATAAATGCCTAAATACCTCCACTCTATCAAATCTAATTGTATGCTTATTAGGGATATTATCACTCTATTTTAAATTGAGTGTATAACTAAGATCAAACGCAACCTTTTTGAATTACGCAATACGCATACAACTAAAAATTCTTTCAAACACGCAAATAATATTAAATCCAAGAACTCTTCATGCCGCTAAAAATCACAACACAATTAGCACTAAGCGCTATTCAACTGAATTCTGCGCACTGCGCGCTAAATCTTATTTATTCTTTCATAAAAATATTTAAAAACGCCTCCAGCCCACTCCGCCGAAATAAGCGTCATTTTAATTCAGTTGGAAATCGCGGCAAGCCGTATAATGCTAGTATTTAGACGAGATTGCTACTTGTACGCGGAGGCTGTGCCAACTATTCGTGGTTACATTACGCGAATTTACACGTTTGTCTCGCTTTAAAATAATATTTGTTTACTTACTGGAGTGAGCGGGATGATCGTGGAAGTTTTCATGTTTAGGGACGGTTTATTGTACGATTTTATTTAATAAGACATGTGATATTCTGATTTTGAAACTGCCTTTAATTACTTACGTAATTTTTCACGAGTGCAATTATGCATGTAATAATATATTCATAAACATTCCTCTTGAATCACTCTATCTAATAAAATTACTATTTGTGGGATGTTTTTAAAGTTAAAGAACCAGAAAAAGTAAATTTAAAAGTAGAGTACCTACTGATTTGAACGAAAATATCTCCCAGTTGACAACCCTGTCTCAGTGATACAGAATACAAGGTTTATTTCATAAAGAACATTTCTCTATTCCACAATAGCGTAGCAAAAACTTTGCATTAAAATACAGCGGCACTGCGGTTGATCATAATTATCCTTAATTAAAAGACAATTCGTGTAAATAAAACGGGAATTATCAGTATAATGAAATTTAAAACGAATATCGAAGCAGGCCGCGATCAACTGAAGACTTAATGACTCTCGCATTACATGAAACGGTTCGTTAAAACTTAATGAGGGAGGGATATTGTAGTAAAAACGCTTCTTTGTGAATATTCGGGTTATATGTAAACATTTGTTACCTTTTGGGGTGTAGATGACTTCTATAATAATAAAAGCAGTAGTGATTTGATTAAGCTACTGTAAACAATAATAGCTACGTAGTTGAATAGGTACTTTTTAAGAATTCCGGTAGTCGATAGTCGATATTCGGTAGTCGATAGTCGATTTGCAATCTAATACATATTATAAAGGCGAAAGTTTGTAAGGATGTATGGATGTATGGATGTATGGATGTTTGTTACTCTTTCACGTAAAAACTACTGAACCGATTACAATGAAATTTAGCACACATATAGAGGGTAACTTGGATTAACACATAGGATAGTTTTTATCCCGGAAATCCCACGGGAACGGGAACTATGCGGGTTTTCCTATGCAAACGCGGGCGAAGCCGCGGGCGGAAATCTAGTTAGTAATAAGAAGATAGAATCATTTCTCAATTATAAGATTGTGTATCTTAGTTACGTATTTTTTTTTCAACTGTCTACCGTAATTTAAATAATTGAAGTTCATAACAATACATCATTATCATGTTCTTATTTTTTCCTAAAAATAAATATATTGAAATAAAAATAACTAGTTTAATTATATGTCATTGATATGGATTTATTTGAAATGAAAATGATTACATGTACCTACCTAAAATTAATGGGGAAATCTCGCGTTAAATGCCATAATTCATAGAAAGCGTTGGATTTCAATAAAACGGGCTCGTCTAGCCATTTCACTAATAGCAGTTTAGTTCAAATAGTTTGTAACATTAGCTCCGACGAGGGGTGTATTACGGCAATTGATTTAATTAACGATCGATATAATGTCGCACGGGCGGGAACTGCCTAATTTAACGACAATTACTTTTCAAACTTACAGCAACATCAAAGTAGTTAATAATAATACTTTATACATTTTTAAGGATATAAGGTTAAAGGTAAGCCTTCTTCAGGTGTACAAATATTTATTGTGGAACACATATACGTCATACACATTTATAATATTAAACGTTTAAATTCCTAAGTTTTCAATTTTTCTCACAAAAAAAAACTCAAACATTTATTTTTGCAATACTAGCTCACCGCCCGCGGCTTCGCCTGCTTTGTCTAAAACCTAATAAATTATATACTAAAACCTTCCTCTTGAATTACTCTATCTATTAAAAAAACCGCATCAAACACCGTTGCGTAGTTTTAAAGATTTAAGCATACAAAGGGACATAGGGAAATAGGGACAGAGAAAGCGACTTTGTTTTATACTATGTAGTGAAGACTTCACCTTCCAATAAGACGAACACTATAACAAGAATATTATATGTTAACATTTTTTTCACGTACAGAATAAAGCACACTCTAAGAATAGCCGCCCAGTTTCCGTCGGAATTTCCGCGCCTAACTTGCGAGTGTTCCGGTAACTCTAAGTTTTTGTGACACGCCGCCTCCGAATGTATAACTCGACTGCAATTTCTGTTCTCGGGACACTTGTAACACGTTTAAATGGAGTTTCGCAGCTTATGCAGGTTTATTATTGCGTAGAGTTCGCGTCTTAGCGACTTCGCTAACGACTTCTATTAACGTCGCCTTAGTCTAGCGTCGTGATGTATTGTTTAAGTTTGGTATAACGTGTACGCTTAAAGTTACAATGTTATTAAGGGGATTGTCAGTGTCGAGGGGACCAGGGTCCCTTGGGGGATGCCAAGTTGAAAAAAGTTATGAGGAAGTCAATAGCGATTTTTAATGCAAGATAGCTAATAGCAGAGGTGAAAAAGTACTTGTCCTGTATTTAAAGTATATTTAAAAGGTGTAGTTCGGTTAAAACTAGAAGGTTTTAAAGATTAAGATAGATAACTGGGGAAAAATTTTCAAAGAACATTGATTGTATTTATGTGTTTATATACAAACAGCTTAGATTAACATAAATCTTCCAAAGGAGCTTTTACAGATTTTTTTATTCAAGGGACCTAAATTCAAAAAATACCGAAAAAACATTAAGAACAATGCGTATCTTATGAGCCGAGGAATTTGACCCAAAAAGCAAGATACCAGTGACTAATTAAAACATAATTAAAAGCAGCTATTGACAGCTCGGAGCACTAATTAGGGCTGCGCCAGAAAGAGTTCCGTTTACATCCGCCAACTGTTGTGGAGTACAGGGTCTTACGGTGTCTTTGTGCTAGGGCTGTCGATTGGTAAAATTTTGATAAATTATGTAAATTAGAAGAATTAATAATGGTGAAAGTTTTGTAGCTTGTTACATAACATAGGGTGAGGTAAAGTATATTATATTTTATGCCTTATTTATCCACACTGGTGTAGTTAGCATCGTAAATATTTTTTAATGTATTAAATTTTATTCCATCGATTTAATTATATGGACATCACATTACTATAAGGTATAAATTATAAAAAGAGTGAAGTACCAATACACCAATAAAATAAATATTATTGAGTAATTTAAAAAGGAACTCTCTCAATAAAAAGTTGTAATAATGGAAGTATTTCCTGATATTTATTGTAATAGTAAATTCTATTCTATTTAATTGTTTCATATTGAAATGACTGATTCAAACTCAAAACTCAAACTCAAACATTCATTTATTCAATTAGACTACTATTTAGTAGCACTTTCGAATCGTCATTACATAAGTATTTTTAACATTTACCACCGATTCGGAAAGCAGTATCTATGGAGAAGAATCGACAAGAAACTCCATAGTTGCTCTTTTAAATCATGTCAATATTACATAATATGTAACTTATATCTAATTACATAATATATCATAATATGCCAAAGAACTGTCCTGTGGTTTTTACGCGATAACCCTCCATGGATCTTTATCGTCTATATATTCCTGAATACTGTAGTACGCTCTCTGAACTAGTACATTTTTTATATAAGTTTTAAATTTAGAACTACTAAACTCTTTAATATTGTGAGGAATTCTATTATATAAGCGTATACCTTGACCCATAAATGAATTTTTAACTTTAGCTAATCGGAAAAATGGCATTTTGGGATTTGGGTTTCCTTAAGTGCTTAAAAATTGAACTTCAATATTGAGAAAAATGGAAAGTAGCAGTGGACAACCCTAAAACAAAAGATGCCTAGTCACGTGTCTTCAATAAATTACAATAAAAATTATCGGAAAAGGGCGCTCGAAAAAACCACCAGGTAATGAGGGAACTTAAGGCTGAACAGATTTTGATATTCAAATTGTGTTTGCTTCAACGATGTTTCGCGAACTTGCATTAATGAACTGTGATTTAAGACATTTATTTTCTTGTGTGATTTGTATTATGTCATATTTTATTGGTAATTTTAATATTTTGTTTATAAGGAAGGAGAAATAAGAAAGGTTTGTTATATTTTTCAGGATGTTTGTTTGCAGAAAACGTATTTGTAAAGAGAATTGATTTATTTATTATTTGCATACAGAAATTTCATATATCAGTTAATTGAATCTAGAATCTAATTAAATTTGATTATGTTATTCGTTAATAATATTAGAGATATCCATACTATAATATTATAAATGCGAAAGTAACTCTGTCTGTCTGTCTTCTACTCAATCACGCCTTAACTACTGAACCAATTTGCATGAAATTTGGTATAGAGATATTTTGATACCCGAGAAAGGACATAGGCTACTTTTTACCCCGGGACATAGGATAGGTTTTATCCCGGAAATCCCACGGGAACGGAAACTATGCGGGTTTTTCTTTGAAAACGCAGATGAAGCCGCGGGCGGAAAGCTATATTATATAGCATACTATAGCAAACTTACATTTGTGATTACGTTTCGCACAACAAAACAACATAATTTACTGCCAAATTACGAATCATAATGTCAAGTTAATTTCCTGTAAAAGGTAAAAATACTGTTATCGTAAATATCAGACGTCGGATCGACATTTTTATTATTCAATATTGTGCGGGCATCACATAAAGTTGTATCGGAATATAATAACTTGGGAATGTAACGAGTTTGTCTGTACATTAGCATAGCTATTAAAATACTGGCCCGCGTCGCGTTGGATTGTGGTGGCGGTGATAGCGGTTGAAAAATATAATTGGAATTTTTCGCGATTGAATATATTATGTATTAAGCGCAACACACACGGTGAAGATAATGTAAAATATATATTATCTTAGAGCATATTCCCGATTATCGCTCGCCATACAAATCCTATGAGCCATAAAACACGACGAAGATAATATATATTTATTTTACCTTCAATATCTTAAAATACCAAGCGATAAGCCATCTATAGGCCGGGAGATACTGACACAAAATTTCGGGTCATTTGTAACAGGATGGCTGTTCTACAGGGGTCTTAGTACGCAATGACAAAAAGAAAAATGATGGTCAGAACGCTGATACCGGATACCTTAAGATACTGTAATATTTTATATTAGAGAATCTTAACATAAAATATTATAGTATCTTCACCGTGTGTGATGCGCTTTAGGATGTGTAAAGAATGTTACAATAGTGGTCAATTGGAAGGTGATTTAACTATGTTTTTGCTTTTAAATAAGAAACGAATGAAACTCGTGCAATGAAGAGAATAAATTTACATTGAAAGTCTTCTTCAAAATAAAATGACTTTTGTAATAAAAACTGATGAAATTACGGTTTCTAGGAGCTTGTTTCGATAAAGCCTGAATTTATGCACTGAAATAATCTCTTTGTCTGTCCATATGTATTCTTAGACCTTTAAAACTACACAACGGGTTTTGATACAGTTTTTTAAATAGATACAGTAACATTAGAAAGTTGAATCTTATATATAAAATTCTCGTGTCACAATGTTAGTCTGCATACTCCTCCGAAACGGGTGGACCGATTCTCATGAAATTTTCTGTGCATATCGGGTAAGTCTGATAATCGGTCAACATCTATTTTTCATATGTAGGTACCACGGGCGAAGCCGGGGCGGACCGCTAGTGTTTTTATAATTATTGTAATACGTATTACTAATATACGTATAATGTATATATCATGCATAATTGCAACCATTCGAAGCCTTAACGGGTCACTAGTTCATAATAAATTATTTTATAAACATTTTTCCTATAACAGTACCACCACACCCCACATTCAGTATTACATAATAGCGTGCGTGGGTGCTTCAACTAAATGGTGACATTTTCATGTCTAGCAAGTTATTATTCTGTCTAACAGTCATGAATATGTTTTAGGTGCCGGCAATGTGATAAACAATCCAGTTTTATCATTATTTATTTAACGGTTATAATAAAAATTATAAAGAATGTTTATTTCAAAACGAGTTTTTACAAATTTTAAAACCTGATTATAACGTATCTGTGTTATACTAAAGATATTATAACCTTCTCTGATGAAAGAAAATAAAGAGTTATTGTAATTAGGTACTATTTAATTATGCGTAAAGTTATTGTATAAATATACGTGCCTTTCACTGTAAAATAATATATTGGAAAACAGAAATTCTTTTAAGAATAGAATTTTTTCATATAAAAATTGATTGATCTTCATGGAAAATATTTTTATTAAAGAATTCGCTTCTATAAATATTTTTAACAGTTTGTACAAAATATGTTCAAATTGGAATACCGGAATTTTGAAGAGCCAGCTCTTAATAGCCCGGTAATCCCTTGTGGATAAAAGAGAATAATTTTATATACAAGTAAAAAATACCACACATTTACTGAAATATTTTTTATTGTATTTTTTAATCTCTATTACATTTTAAATTAATATTTGCCGGTTTCTGTTTAATAAGTATGACAATGGATAATAAATAAACACAATTTAGTCTTTGGAATGATAATTTTTAAATATGGGTTAACTTTTATTAGTAGATTAAAAAAAAACTTATAATAATCTGTATTTCAAAATTCATCCAAATCCGTTGAGCACTTTGCAATGGTATATTTCTTCACTACATATAAAACAAAGTCGCTTTCTCTGTCCCTATGCCCCTTTGTATGCTTAAATCTTTCAAACTACGCAACGGATTTTGATGCGTTTTTTTTAATAGATAGAGTGATTGAAGAGGAAGGTTTTGTATATAATTTCTGAGGTTTTAGACAAAGCGGGCGAAGCCGCGGGCGGTAAGTTAGTTAAAAATATACTTAAATATACTTATGCTTATATTATAACTTATTACTTATTTCTTATTACTTATACTTATATGCTTATATTTATATTAAGTGTTGCCAATGTATGTTAAAAATAAATCGTAATACATTGAAAAAGCGGTACTTGTTGGTACAAAAATGGTGTCTTAGTGATACTATTATCTGTCTAGTTTATTTTGAGATTCCCAGACGTGCGTGTTATTAGACAATACCCGAAATTGCCTTCAAATAAATTACTGATCGCAATTTGTTTTATCTAAATACGTATTTCAATGTAAGGTTTTATTAAGATTATTTTTCCGACCCAAATATCGACCAATAGAATTGCACCATTCGACGTCACGTGGTACAACCTACATGGTATTATACTGATAATTTTTTGAAAATTTTCTCTGGTCGTTGACGTCAAACTGACAGGTTCAACCTTTACTAAAAACTTGACTCCTTCATTTGTTTGCAACGAACCTATCGGAAAATACCCGATAATTTTGAAGCTCTTGTGGTATTATAAGTGATTAACCGCTAGAAATTAGGTTATTGAAATGGGTTCATTTTTGTGTGCGAGTATCAATTAAACAAACATAATATTCTATGCTATTTATCTATTATTTATTTATTTTTTGTCTCGGTTTTAATAATAATGTATGTCGACGCAGTACTGATTTGTTAAGTTAATGTAATTTAGGAAACCTTTCCCTCTGTTTACGAATAGTATTTTTTACCATTTTCATTTAATCCAAAAGAAGTGCATAGTGTCCATAACAAAACCAGTTCATAGACCAACATAAACATACACAACTTCATCACGAATTTTTGTAAACTTTTACTCTATTTTGTTCTGCAAAAAATGTCTGCAACAACAATAAATCCTCTCTAATATTCGGACTGTAAAGGTTTTTAATACACTAATGTTGTATAGCACAGAGGGCTGTCGTCACAAATTTTTGGCAGTGATTCATGATTTGTTTTGGCTATGAAACTAAAACTCTGCTTGACTAATGGACTCCGGTACCAGTAAACTTGCTTATATTTTACGTGGCATTGTGTATTCTCCCATTTTTTATAATATTTCGATGTTATTCCAGAAAATATTTATTCATATAACTATAAACAAACACACAAACGTGCCATTGATATTGATAAATAACTCTAACTAATAACTAGCATAAAGTGAAAATTAAGATATAAAATACAATAACTTTTTTTAAACGATTTTGTTCAGATATCAGTTCAAGTATAGAATGTATTGATGTAGTGATATTTATAGATATGTCAATTTAGATTACCTTCTCCGATAGCGATAAGAGAAGCATGTAGAAAATATAGTAGCGTAAGTAAATGTACTTAATTCAGTTTGTATAACGTACATTAACATCTGCTGCTTAAACATACACACAATGTAACATATTGTATCTTATTATGCCAAACGGCATCAGTTTTGTGCTCCTTGTACTATCCAATTTATTGCATTCATCATAATAAAAGAAAAAAACAATTAAACAGTTACATAAGTACAGTTTTAATTAAGTGCTTTTCGCACACAATATTAAAAGTGAAGCAATTATTATGAAAACACGAATACGAGCGAACGGTTCACTGTTTAACACGCCACTCCATGTGTATTTAGGTTTCTATACACGAGCGGTTTTGAAGCGGACGCTTTACGAAAGTATTATTTCGATTAATTTTTATTCTTAGATTTATTGATTGTTCTTTTATTAGATAGTGACAGAAGGATTCAAAATAATGTTTTTAAGAGTAATTGACTAGATGATTGATAGAATTTCGTGTGATTATAGGTATTTAAGGAGCAATAAAAAAAAATAATGTGTATGTAAGCGAAAATATTTTTGTGCATTGATCTTGTTATATTTTAACTCTTCAAATGTGAATAACTCTACCATAGCTACGGCGTAGAGCGTAGAGGTGCGTAGCAGTCTACGCACATAAACCTACGAATGCGTGGCCATTTCAATTCTTTTACACGCTTGTAACAAATTTCCCTTACATTGATTGTTTAATAGTTGATTAAAATGTAATTATAAGTTTGAATAACTAAGGAAATTGGTTGTGGAATTACATGTTGCGTGTGGATTTCTCGGGTTATTATGGTTTTCATGAGAATCAAGAAGTTTTTACAACTCTTATGGTTTTAATTTCTATTTAAATTTGAAAATATAAACGCAGTAAAATATACCAATCAGATCTATAAAAGGATATACAATTTATTGATTTTATATATATTTTTTTGCATATTATCAATAGCAGCTTACATACATACTGTATATTTTGCTATTTGTTCACCAGATGATAGTTAACAAGTTCATAGGTTTGGTGTGTTTTAAACAATTTCATTTTTATAACTACCAAAAATAGTATCACTACCAGGTTTCATCTCCACAACTAGATATAATAAATCATATCTGTTAAATTAAATCGATAAATAAAAGAAGTTTGCATGAAAATTAACACACACACATACACATTAACTTACATACAGTCTTCATTACACACTTCTTTCAACATACCAGTCATTTAACATTAATTGCAAAATTCGGTCAGTCAAAAACATTCACACAGCCAGTGCATTATATCTTAACGTCGCGAACACATGCGGGGGCAATAAACCCTGCATCTGTCACTTGCTGGCCCGTTACAATCGATACCATCTCGTGGTGGAAAATGGTAGCGAATTATGGCTGAATTTGCATGTGAAGATGGTAAGGTAATAATTAGGCAGAAATTTTGATATTTTTAAGATAAGTTTTGATCAATATTTCCATATGTTTTTTTTAAAGCTTAATCAGTTGTAAAGACCCTGAATTTAAACAAAGTATACAGGAAGAAAGAAAAACCATTGTTATTTAAAAACAATCGAAAACTACATAAATGAGTAACGAAGTTCTTAACTAAATAATTAGCAACTAATTTTAATTTTAATTTACAAAAGTAGGTATATGCGACTCGTTAGTTGCTGATCATCAGTCAGACATTACAGTCTCATGTTTCATCACCCTTTAAAAAATCACAAATTACCTACATTCTAGTTACCAACTACCAAGTGATACGAAAAGCTCATTTTTTCAGCCCGAATGTAGCAATAAACCCTACACGAGGAAACAGATTCTGCGAATAGGTGGAGATGTGCCAAGGGGTAGATTTGTAACTCGGGATCTGTCATCGCGTGTGGTGACTAATCTGACCTTTGTGCCAAAATTTGTTACAAGTATTGTGATTTTTGAAGTGAAACTTCTTAATCGGGGTTGGAAAAAAAATTAGTGTAACATTTTTTCGTTACGCGTGACATTTTTCCGTCACGCGCCATCTTTTTCTTATCCCTACCACGCGTGATTGACGTATTTCTGTAAAGTTGCATAAAGTAAATTATTTTTTGAAAAATAAGGTCATAAAGAAGTTTCACTTCTTATGTATGTACTAGTACACGCACACATTTTTTTATCATGTATTGTGACGGGTTTTTTCCATCAAAATCTTTGTCAAATAACATCCATAAGACGAAGTTAATGATATTCAAACGACTACAGGATGTAGTATACCCCTGGTTATGAAATTTTCTGAATTACAATGGGGAAAATAGTTTAGAATATAGTGTGCATTGTACATCTGTTTCTTGACTCAATTATTGTCTAGTGGTTAGAGATCGATGTCTGACTTCTGTGTAGTGGTTTGATTAAGCTCCCCCGGAAATCAAAGAAATATTTCCATTTATTCAATCTGAAAGAAATATATAGAAAAACATTAAAATGTCGCCAAATTAATGCACATACATAAGCGACCTCTAGAGATAAATACAAAATTAAAAGTATAAACTTCAATAGGCATAGTGAAAAACGTCATAGCAAAACGAGTACTAAATTATTAAATGAATAATTATATTATTAAATGAATTTAATTTCAAAAGGATAAAAGAGAACGCTTCCTTAATATACGTAACTCTTGCCATGTAAATACTCCCAAGAAACTTGGAACCGTATAAACAGGAACTTTGAAAGCCAGATTATTTATTCAAACGCAATTTTAAGTTAGATTAAAAAATGTTAAATAGATAATGTGTCTCTCAGGCTGGAAGTTCTGACAAGCCTTCAGGGACTGACTAACTTGTGACTTTCTATTGAATTAGGGGACATTTTGACGGTATTGCCGAGACAAAGTGAATTTATTTCAACATTTCTATGAAGTTTGATTTTTATTTTTATTGTCAATGATGTCCCAAATAATTGATATGTGGAATATTCAACGAAACAACGAATATAAAAAAATGGTAAAAATGTTATTCTTTACGTAGTTCGAATATAATCTTCCACGTCAACGGCTGCTACTTCTACGTGTAATTTGGTAGTTGAAGCAAAACTTTTTCGTGCTATTTATATAATACAATATTATTTAACATGCTATTTTTCTTCCTGATGAAAAACGTCCTTTTATTAATTGACGGGTAAAACAGTGAATAATGTTAATTGAAAATACATTGTTTTTATTTTTAGTATCTTGATAAATAACTACTTACTAACGTAAATCTTTGTTAAGTAATTTAAATTATTGAAAAAACATTTCGCATAAACCAATCTAAACCAAAAAATTTGGAAAATCCAAAAGTGCACGCCTCATAATTTTTTTTTAATAAATATTTATTAATTATTATTTTTGTTTATTTAATAACAATTAAACCACATCGAATCAGACCCTGAAAAATGAAAGGGTTCTATTCCTGAGCATACTCAAGCGTAAGAGAAAAAAAAAGACTCGATTAGTAAAGTATTTCGGTCGCTATCGTGTTAACAAGAAAAAGGATCCGCACATACAGACACACGGACGTCCAAGACAGAACTTTTTTAAACTGTTTTTTAACTAGTTTAAATAACAAAAATGACATCAAAAATATCATGAACGTTAAAAATAGTGTTTTTTCTTAATATGTGTGTGTATGTATTATCTTACAAGTGCAATGTATGATACATAAAGACATTTTAAGTTTGAAAAATCAGATGTTTTGCGCGAAGTGACAGTAGTACCCACCTCAACGCTTCGCTTATGAGGCGTGCAATACACATCCTAATTAGCACAGACCATTAAATCAGAAGTACCAACGTTACCAAAAATATCCGATCGAAATGTAATTTAGTGTGAATTTATTGAGGTTAATAGAGTGGTGATCAGCATTAGTTATGAGATTATAGTCGCTTCGCTGGGCACAAGGCATCGCTCGAGATTACCGCGCTTGTTATACAGATATCGATTCGTGAAATGCACTGGAAACAACCTTTTAGTTATTAAAGGGCAAGTTGGTATCACAAAAATTTAGTTTATGTATGTTTATAATACAATTTTCATATGTAGGTACTTATGTTGTACATATATTGTACAGATATGTTACATTTTGTTCTGTTTCTTTTAAATTATTGCATCCTATCTTAAGAAGAAGTGCTTAAGTACTTTAAATAGGATTCACAGAGAAAGATTGTAATGAAATAGGATACTTTCTCTTTGCTCAAATAAACTTATTAGTTCAGGTTTAATTATTAAAAAAAACAGTTAGATAACACTTACCCTAATAGGGGTAAGTGTTTACTTCAACTTTTATGTTCAGACATCAGTCAAGTACTCATCATATTATATTATAATATAAGCAATGTTATGTATCAAATTAAACAGATCAATACCCAGCACAATACCGCCTTAATTATCCAAGCATATTACTTTCAATAATTTGAGCACATCACATACTCGAATCGTTAAGAGCATCTCAAACATTCACGTCAAAACCAGCGAAGCCACGAAACAATCTCAGTCTAAACACGAGTTTATGTTTTAATTAATTATATATTAGCTCATGTCTTGGAACTTATAGTCGATAGTTTAGATCTTGTGTTCGTGTTAGCCGAGTTTTGGGGAATTTGTTTGTGCCTCGAGGGCTGGAAGGCTTCAACTGGCTAATTTAATAATAGATAATTGTCAAACATATAGCTTGGTTTGGCAGTTCGCTGCTGTGGGTTTTGATAAGTTTGCAATTTTGGTCCGATGGAATTTAGTGCCCTGATTAGTGATGGTGGTGAAAGATATTCAGGATATTGAATATGTAACATAAACACATTTAATGCAGAAATTGTTGTCACATTATTAGATTTTTTTAATAGCTTTTTAGTACATTAGACGCTATGCAAACACATATCCATCTGAAAAAAGAAAATACCAGTATCATAATAATCAAAACAGTTTAAATACATTACTGGTTGCTTTTATTTTAAACTATGTAGGTATATTGTTTTATTTGTTGCATATTCAAATGACAATTTAAATTACAATTACATTTCAAAAGCATGTGTATATTACATAAATCTATGTATTTATAAACAGCCCTTTAAACACAAGAAAACAGGGTAAAATATTAAAGGTGGTAAAATGAGTTATTTACAAGTCGCGTGCTAATTGGCTGAAGTCTAGAAAAGTGTTAAACTCTTGAAAACTTTCTACGATTTCATATTTGATAAGCAAAGGTAAAAGAACGATATTGTTACTGCTTGATCTCTTTTGTTTGAACATTCGTGCATATATTATAAGAATGTAGAATGAAGTTTATGGGTTATGAGTAAGTATTATTTAAAAGCATAGGTACATAAACATTTGTAAAACTGAAACAGTTTATAAATATGTGTTTACTCTGTATTATACACTAACGATTAATCTGCTTAACGAAGTTATATGGCGATCTTATTAACTGTTAATAAGATCGCCTAATAATATAGAATAAATCAGGTATAGAATATTTTAAAAATTAAAATAGTTTGGAAAATCCAAAAGTGCACGCCTCATAATTTTTTTTTAATAATTATTTATTAATTATTATTTTTGTTTATTTAATAACAATTAAACCACATCGAATCAGACCCTGAAAAATGAAAGGGTTCTATTCCTGAGCATACTCAAGCGTAAGAGAACAAAATAACCATGAAAATGACACCCATGACGAAAATATGTAAAATTTTCGTCGGCGCCATCTTGGATTTTAGTTTTGACCTCATATTGGTTAATAGCTACCCCAATAACCATGAAAATGACACCCATGACGAAAATATGTAAAATTTTCGTCGGCGCCATCTTGGATTTTAGTTTTGACCTCATATTGGTTAATAGCTACCCCAATAACCATGAAAATGACACCCATGACGAAAATGTGTAAAATTTTCGTCAGCGCCATCTTGAATTTTAATTTTGACCTCATATTGTTTAATAGCTACCCCAAAAACCATGAAAATGACACCCATGACGAAAAGATGTAAATTTTTTGTCGGCGCCATCTTGGATTTTAGTTTTGACCTCATATTCGTTAATAGCTACCCCAAAAACCATGAAAATGACACCCATCACGAAAAAAAGTCAAATTTTCATCAGCGCCATCTTGGATTATAGTTTTGACCTCATATTCGTTAATAGCTACCCCAAAAACCATGAAAATGACACCCATGACGAAAAGATTTCAAATTTTCGTCGGCGCCATCTTGGATTTTAGTTTTGACCTCATATTGGTTAATAGCTACCCCAAAAACCACCCACATTTGCAAATGTGTTTGCTACTTAGGAAAAGTTCAGATTTAAAGATATAAGTAGGTAATGTACTAATGTGACGAATTTAATTTATTTCATTCCGACTGTTTCTCGGAATAACATACATTTACTTACTAAGAATTGCATACAATGCCGGTTTTAATATATTGCCGGTAACATAATATTATGTATGATAATAATTCTTAAAAAAGTATTTTATACATTTCTTAAAAAGCTTCGATATTGTATACAATAATACAATTCATATTCAAATTGTTGTAAAATAGTCACACTTTTTTAAGTTGGTTGAATACACTAAAATACTTATAAGGATCGTACCTACTAATAAAAGTAACTAAATGAATTTTTAAAGTTCCCAGTAATCTTCTGGAATCAATTTCAATAAAAATATAAAAATTCACTTCAAAAAAAAAAAAAAAAACATCCGAGTTTTTTTTTGTTTATTTAATAACAATTAAACCACATCGAATCAGACCCTGAAAAATGAAAGGGTTCTATTCCTGAGCATACTCAAGCGTAAGAGAAAAAAAAAGACTCGATTAGTAAAGTATTTCGGTCGCTATCGTGTTAACAAGAAAAAGGATCCGCACATACAGACACACGGACGTCCAAGACAGAACTTTTTTAAACTGTTTTTTAACTAGTTTAAATAACAAAAATGACATCAAAAATATCATGAACGTTAAAAATAGTGTTTTTTCTTAATATGTGTGTGTATGTATTATCTTACAAGTGCAATGTATGATACATAAAGACATTTTAAGTTTGAAAAATCAGATGTTTTGCGCGAAGCGACAGTAGTACCCACCTCAACGCTTCGCTTATGAGGCGTGCAATAAATAATTAATTTGATTTAAATTTAATCAGGATGTTTTAATTTATTATACTTCAATAACACTACAGAAATCAGTAAGTACAGTTACATATCTAATTTTATTTACAAAACCATAATATAGCCATAGCCTAATCGATCCTCAAAGATAAATAGTACCTAATAAATGTATCTATAGGTGCCTAGAACACATATTACAATAAAAACTAAGTCTTATTTATCGCTTTTGATTTCTCCTACAACGAAGTTTACAACTGACAAATCGTCACCCATTGTCACCCAACTTCTAAACACAATAAAACATTCGTACATGCAAAATTCAAAATGCAATTACTCAAGGCAGTAATTAACGAGACGTGCATATACGTCTGGATGTCATCTGCGCTGCGTAATTAATGCTGTGACGTCACTATGATTTGTGGCCCTTCCACATAATTACCAATATTGCAGTTCATTGTATCAAGTGAAAGAATTATGTAGTGGTTTAATTACAATGTGAAATAGTCCTACTAAAATTTAATATTATAAATGCGAAAGTTTACTCTTTCACGCAAATACTACTGAACCGATTACAATGAAATTTAGCACACATATTGTTGGTAATTTGGATTAACACATAAGATAGGTTTTATCCCGGATATCCCACGGGAACGGGAACTATGCGGGTTTCTTTGAAAACGCGGGCGAAGCCGCGGGCGGAAAGCTAGTGCTATATAAAAGAGATAAAAGGTTTGATAGAGGCTATTTGAAAAATATGAGCATGAAGTTTCTAGAGTGTGAATTTATGAAAATAAATATATATCTTGATTTTATTAGGATAACGGAACGGAACTAAATATTATCAATTTTGGTTTAGTGAATTTTATGTGAGATAAATATTTATATAACATCAAATTTCCGTATAGAAAAATATAAAAATGAGTATTTGGTATTTTCATTCCAGTTGGCATTTAATTTATTTTAATAACAAATTGAAATAGTATTTGTGTAACAAAATCTTATTCTTAGTAACGAGTTTTACCAATACATCTAACCTTATTACAATATCATATAATTATGTTCCAGATCTACCCATCAGTAAATATTCCACAAATAGAAAGCCTTGAAAGCGTGGATGGAGAGGTATAATCAAAAGTCGTGACGTCACAACTCAGCCATGTTCTGTGAGAAGGGTAGACGTGGACATCGGCTTCAAGGTCACTGGCCTGAAAAAACAAATCGAAATCACAATGTTTTCATTCAATTACAATTTCTCGTATGGAATATAGAGGCTTTTTGGACATTTATTTGTAATGGAATGGTCTACGGAAATAAAAAAGTAATACGATACTGTTATTGTGATTGATTTAAAATGTTTTGAGCAAGTATAAGAGCTATGTTTTACCACAGATAATATAATACTATACTAATTTAACATAAATCATCACTACATAGTATAAAACAAAGTCGCTTTCTGTGTCCCTATGTATGCTAAAAGCTCCAAAAATACGCAACGGATTTTGATACGAGGAAGGTTTTAGCATATAATTTATTAGGTTTTAGGAGGCGAAGCCGCGGGCGGAAAGCTAGTGTTTTATAAGACAACGCTGTGTTTCGTCAATGTCATAAAAAATATACAGATTAACTGGTTTTTATTGCAGATAATATTAGGGTATCTCCACCGCGTCAATTTAAAATACGAATAACACACCGAAAACTTATTTGCCATAACATTGAAGCGTAAAAAAACTTCAAGATTAAATTTTAAGCTCCGATATGGAAATGATATTCCCGAAGCGACGCGCCGCGACACTTGATACGGTTCAAAAATTTTACAACCAATTTCGAATCCAATCTTCACAGCCTCGTTACTCGAAATTCTTATAAACTTTTAATCTTGATAATAATTTATACTGAACACCTACCTTTGTAGACAACATGACAGAAAATAAAGAAGACATATTTTAGGTAAGGTAATAAGAATAAACAGTAATGGAAAGCACTAAATAAATAAAGCTGACTCTTTTTTTGGTTTATCTTTATAGAAATAACGGCGTATTTCTATTTTTGTACGTATTTGGCGCTATTAAATCACTGTTACAAAGAAGTTACGTTACTTTGTCTGTAACTCCAATAATAACTTGCTTTCTGAGTGATATAAGGTGTACCCTACCAGATGTGAAACCGGGGCGGACCGCTTGTATTATAAATATACAATCTTTTCGCTCGCAGCTTCGCCCGCGCAGTCAAAAGAAAACCCGTATACCTACCTCTAGATTTTCGGGATAAAAAATATTCTACGTGTTATTTCAAGTTACCCCTCTATGTGTGTGGTAACATGAAAATCGATTCTGCAGTTTTTGCGTGAAGGAGTAACAAACAAACGTACAAATTTTCGCATTTATAATAATATTTGTAGGATTTTAGATACTTAAATTAGTTCAGTAGCAATATAAGGTATTTAATAAATAATTAATTTATAATTAATTATGCTTATAAAAAACAACGCAAAGAAAACCATTTAGTAATCAGGTACCAGGCTGTCATATCCACAAAGGAGTTCTATATTGGTGATTGAGACGAGAGGCATACGTTGCAAGGCGCCGCTGTGCGTGCGGCGCCGGCGAGGCCGTGACGTCACACGGTTAATCGTTTTTAATTGTTATAAGGTAATTGTATTGTGATGTATATTCTGTAGTCGATGGAATAATATGTCTGGCTTGGAAATAGGGTTGGCATAATGTTTTGCTTTGTTTGCGATATGGATGTCATACTTCTGATGAATTTTGTAATTCTCAATTAAGTTTTGATATTGTTGTAGTGTTATTGTAATTGGACAACTAAAGTGAATTAAAGGACTGTTGAAGTTTGTTTTTTTGTAAATTTTTAGCGATATTTGGAAAAAGAAGCTTTTAATTTTTAAAGCTTTCATTAAATTCTGCATTTAGCCAAATATTTTGTAATATATACGTATTAACACATTCAAACTTTATTAAAACCTAAAATAAAATAAAATTAATAATATGTATTAGGTACCTACTCTTAGTTACTCTTGAGTCTTGTTCATCCATCCTCCCTAATTTATCTAGTGTAACTACTTAGGTACAACTTTCAACAAAATAAAATATCTTAACGGCACATATTACTAAATAATACTAACATAACAAGTAATTAAATATTCCTATTATACACCTAACCCATTGCATACCAAACAAAAACATAATCGAAAAACTTAACCGGCGATAAGGGGAAATTCTTGCGAAATTCAACACTCAACTTTCATAGAACACGTTTGCTTCGGCTAGGCCGTGCCAAGTTTGGTTATAAATCTCGACTCGAGTGGCAACCCTAAGATAGCGAGTGGAGAATTTGGCAACCAACACCGGGGCACAATGTGAGGTCTTACTGATCACTTTAAAGAGTGTTTGACGCTTCCGGATTTGTAGCTTGTAGTATGGATACTTACTTGTAAAATTCAAATTCGAACATTTATTTATTCAATTAGACTTCTAGAAGCACTGTTGAATCGTCATACCATAGTTTTTGCATTTACCACTTTAATTGTACCACTGATAAATAAACAATCAAATGGTATAAATAACATTTACGAATACCATCATTCACATTGTTAAGGCTATCATAATATCGCTTCATTTAGCGTTTGAGGCTATTGGTTCTTTACAAACAAATCCTTCGCTACGCATCCTCGCACATATCTGGTGGAAAATCCCCCTTATACTTAGTATAGGTAGCTGACGAGTTTCTTTGCTTGCTTGATCGTTGCAAATCTCGGGAGCAACTGGTCTTATATGAAAAAAAAAATTCAGTGTTAGCCCATTTATAGCCTTCCTGGCTATAGCCACGATCACGTTACATCCAGTAGGAATGGAGCAAATCAGGTAACACCAGAGGACACAGCTAAAACAATATAAATAGTTGTACAGTCAAATACATTTTTACCTTACATTAGTAATAAAAATAATATAATGCTATACTAGTAGAATCATTTCTAAGCACTAGTTGCCTAGGTCGCCTAAATTCTAAGGCTATAAGAACACAGGTGTCTCCAGGCTCTAGGTTATTGGAGCTGAGAGGGATCGCCCCTACGTGATCTTGATACGGATTCAATCAGACTAATACTAACTGGTAGATAGATGTATTTAGAAAGTAAGGATACAATTGAACACTGAAATGTGATGGAAATTCCTTGAAAATACTAAATTAATAGAAAATTTATTGTGTAATATTGACGACGAGAGGGTTGTTTAAAGATTAATTTTATGGACATTTTAACTTCAAGACTTTCTAGTCATCTATAGAATCTATATGTAACCGGGATTTCATGAAGCGCGCTTTTAAAAGTTAAATTTAATGAATCAATGTTTGAGCTACAAGAATGTAACAATAAACAATTCCAATTATGTTGATGAACTTTAAACTTATCGTCTCTGATCTAAAAAAATACCATATGCATATAAAGCTTGTTTATCGGAATATTCTAGCTTTCGATTCGATTATTATCAGCCGTTTCAGACTTTACCTTTTACTTTCCCACCGAATTTCGAAAAATGGACTCATTTCTCGAAGGGTAAAGAACATAAGATAATAATATCCTAAAAAAATAATAATACTCTTATATTTAATTAACATATTATCATAATCAAAAGTGCAGTAAGCAAAAAAAAGGCGCAAACTCCATTCCTCTGCCACTTACAGGCATCCACAAAAGAATAACAAAAACAATTAACACTCGCCGACATGAATGGGAAAACTAACTGTTGTTGAGACAAGGTAATTCTTAAACTCGGTTTTTCTTGATGCATTTGTGTGCTATGAAAAATGGTAATTGCAGTGTACTTTTGTTCAACTGTATTATGCTCATTAGAATAGGTTTTTTTATGATAGGGTATCCGAGCTGTGGTTCACCTGATGATAAATCGTTCATCAACGCCTGTTAACATTTGCATTAATATTTAACATTTGCACTGCTGTTAAAATTTGAGACAGAACAATGAATAAATTAATTTTCCGTAATCATAAGATTCCTTAGATAGTCACCTTGTTTGTAAACTTTTTATAAAAAATAAACTTATTTAAATAAGTATAGTAATTTATATTTAATATTAAAATTTTGGTCTTACTTTAATTCTCAATCTGAAAAACATTATCTCGTGATGGTAAATGGTCAATAATAACTGATTATAATTATGTTATAGTTTCACATAGATGTCTACCTCATAACCATTCTATTGTTTGATACCTCACTACCACCGCATTGTAACTAAAAATGGATATAGCCAGGACCTTCACTCCTGCATTAAAACTCAAACAGTATTCACTCGAAGTGGCCCTCACCAGTCCATTAGAGCCTCCGTGATCAATGAATAATTCGCATCGGATTACTGCAACCGAGAAATGGTTTATTCTAGTATTCATATATCTATGCGAATTGATGAGGCATTAGGAAAATACGATATTTTGGGAAAAAAGGTTCAATATTTAAATCAGTCTTTAATTAGATTTAACTTAATTTGACTTAACTTCTGAATCAATTCATTTTGCGTGAAACCGAGCTTACTTTTATAGTACGGAGAATTAATAATTTATATTGTGACTAGTACTTTCTCAATCACAAACATAACATAGCATACTCTAGTATAAACTGTAAATAATATACACTACATAATAATATAAATTAAAACGCAACGTCGCTTCGTGCGTCTGTCCTAATATTTGTATGTATGTATCACGGAACATATAAAGAGATGTGTATGTATGCTTAGATCTTTAAAACTACTGAACAGATTTTGATGCAGTTATTTTAATAGATGTGAGTGATTCAAGAGAAAGTTTTTAGTATACTATAAGCTAGTTAGTTTTAGACAAAGAGGGTGAAGCCAGAACCAGTAATATTAAAGTAGAAACGTGTAGGTTAAGGCACAGATATACCAAACTAAACAAGATCAATTTCTCATTTCGGCATTTCGGAATCTAGGTCTGTATACCAATAGCAATGCACTCGCAAGATATTTCCAGGAATCAATATAGAATCCATTCGGGCAGATAATCCCGTTTGAATAATTCCGTCGGAGGTGTGTGGTCCCGAGATAGCGTTTAGGCCGATCTTGGCGCGCTCCAGCCAATAATCAGAGGCACTATTCTGGTGCAGTTTTTATATGTGATTGTCATGCTAGATATTATGTTTTATTTGTAGAGATGAGTGATTTTCAGAGGCATTGCTATAGATAATCGAGATGTAAAATCATACATAATGTACTACAAAATCATTATATAAATACATAGATAAATTTATATTACATATAGAAAAATAGAATTGTGAATGTCCTAAATTAAAATTTATATTTGAACTTGTAACAAAACTGACCCATATTATAATATTATGTTAAGTCTATAAATTTTTACACACGAAAGAATGGCAACTAATTCTACAAATATAACATTTCAATATTGGTTAACATACCACTTCATCACATTTCGAAAGAAAGGTTTAGAAAACTATTTATAAACCTAAACTAAGAAATTATTGCACAATATAAAATCCTAACATCCCACGCTACCATAATAAGGACGCCGTCAAACTAAAATTGCCTTCGGAGGACGAACAAAAAATTTATATATTAAATTTCTCCGAACCACGAAGCATGAAGTTGGTGAAAGTTGTAGAAACAAAAACGTTGGCAAGCCCTGAAGCCAGGCCACAAAAGTTGCCAACGAATATAACAAGAATGCTTCTGAAATGTTTCGAGTTATAATGGTAGATATAATTTCAAGTAGTTGATTGATATCTTCTTAGAAATGTACAATTTATGTTTGTGAATTGGTTGTCATTTAAATATTCTATATATGTATTTTAAATATTGAAAGGAAATTTTAGGAGGATAAAAATGACGTCAAATTATTTATATGCAATTAATTTCGGACATTTGCATATTTAAATAAGTCCCATGTTACAATGGTGAATGGACACACTAGATTATGAGACAGATGCATTTTACATCTGTTTAACTGATCAATTTTTCTTTTTCTAATAAATTTGTGTATATTTTTCGTTTTTATATTTTCAAAAGATTTATCTTCAAAAGATCTTTCAAAATATATATGCATGCTGGCAATATCTGTATAATATGTAAATTCTACTAGGTCTATTAAGATGCGAAATATCTATCGAAATTATAATTTTTATTAGTTTAAGAATTGGTTAGGTGGAACTTCGAAAACACAGTCGTACCTACTTAACTTCAGTGGCAGGCGAGCTGCTTCTAAAATACACTTTTTAAGTATATCGGGAGTTGCATAGCAATATTATATTTGCATATTTTCAATTTATATGTTGGTATCGTGGTTAATATAGGTCGTTCACGCTTTTAACGAAATATAATCTAATCATACATCAAACTCTAGTTGATAATTAACCAAAAATTCTCTACAATAGAAAAATATTAGAATAATATCCTTATCAAACTCACTTTTAAAATCAGTTACGAGTCAGATAAGCTAACGAAGATTTATGCTGCGTCATGCGTGTCTAACATACAAAAAGTGTTGATTTATAGTACTGGTGCTCGTAAATTGTAACCTATTGTTGTATAGTTTCAGTTATTCTATTTGCATGACAACTGTTAACGTAGTGATTGAAATCATAGTTATCATTCCTTATAAAGTTTATTTATTTATTACAAGCACCCCGGCATCACCTGTGATGCCCCGTAGAAAAATGCTGGTACACTTTGCTGATGATCATCACATGATCAAATGCTTAGTTTACGATTCTACAAAGGACATACTTACCTACAAACAAACATTCATTTGTATACATATAGATTATTATGAAATTATGTACCTATAGATTCTTTAATTGAATTTCTAACCTTGCTTCCAATCAGTATTATCGCTGGCTTGGCTCCTCGCACAATAAAATTTAATTCTAACCCCATAACATTAAAGTTTATTATTCCACGTATCTCACTCTGAATAAATTATGATGGTTTGATGAAGAAAAATGTCAACGCAACCTGATCTAAAATACACGTCGAAGAGAATTTCCAAGTAAAACCAATAAATAACAAACTTTGTGTACACATCCAGTAAATTTAAATAGTCTCGAACCCATCGGGAACCAAATGAGGCATAAGCCAGGAGAAAGTTCTGGAACTTTGTTCTGGAAAAGAGAAAAGTTTGGCGGGAGAACGATAAAAACTTGACATGTAAGGTGAGGCTACGTTTTTTTGGCGGCATGGAAATCATGTTGATTTTACTACTGTTACTATTTCTAAGATATAGAAAGTTTGGAACGGAATCTAAATATAGTATCTAGGTTTATTCTATTCATTAGCAGAAATGATTAATGCAAACATAGTCAAACCTGCAACCTGATTCCTGTTTTGATTTAAAAATACGTAATCGCTAAAACACTGAGAAGTGATCGATGTTATCAGTTTCAAAGAAGAATTCATATGATAATATGTGGAACAACAACAATAATAATTGTATATAACCAACATCGATAAATAGAGGTAGATATTTTTGTGAGACACGTCTTTTTAATAAAAGCAATTTATAAGCGTTTAGATAGACAGTAACAACAATTGAATTAATAAACTATCACTAAGAGACAGCGGGAGGGTTTAACAATAATTGATTTAATTAATCAACCCTATAATATAAAGGAGTAAATTTAATTACTTACTTACGTACGTACACTATTTTCCTTTAAAATTGCGTAATAGTTAATGATTATAATTATTAATAGTTGATGATACGTCGAATTTATTTGCGTAGTTCCATACATCTTAAGAAAATGATGTTCCTCTTTCTCTCTGTGTATTATTATTATTAATGTTATGAAGTATGAACATAATCATCTTCATTGTTACATCAATATACACTTTTTTTCATTTTCTGATACAATATTTAACAAGACTGCACACATTTAATACAATTAAAATTTAGAAAACACAATATGAACAACGCAACCAATACAATTCTATCATATTCTAAATTCAAATTATACTTTTTCTAAACTATCATTTCAGCCAGTACGCTACACAGATAAAAAAGATAACTTCAAATTGCATTTTTTTTAAACTGACATGTCAGCCAGTGCACAGATAAAAAATCTTCGAATTGAAAATAAAAAAAAACGAGTTTAAAAATACAGAATAAAATAAGGGAGTTCATTTAAACGGGTCTTTGGAATGTACCGTCTGGCATCAAAGTTAGCTAATAGCAAGTAGATAGGGCACGGTGCAAAATTGAATACGTCCCCGGCCAATCTCCGATAGATGCATTGAGTTGGTATGAGGGATGGAATACGGCGATTTTTAATTTGGCAGTTTAATAATTATCTATTGGTTTTGTAACTACCTACTTATTTATCTGTGCTATTAGCATACAATAACACAGTATATGGAGTATATTTCAATAGATTTGCATTATTTATATAGTATTAACTAAATTGGATTAGAATTAATAAAAAAAAAATATTTGAACAATGGGTGCTTTGATTGAATATCTTGTGTGTATTATGGAGAGAGGACAAGGACAGTATTGAAGAATTTGTGTTAGTTATTAAACTAGTAACAGGTAAGATAAAAAAAACATATTTATTTATATGGCAATAATTTTCTACACATACACATATAGGAAACAATGTTTGGTGTTAAAAAAATGCTACTTACTCTGTAGTATTTGTATTCTCTTTGCTTACTCTTTTTTTTCTTAGCTATCATGTCGTTAACTAAATTGAATTTATCGCTGTCTCTTATGCCTTAAAACGCTTTAAATGTAAAGTGTAACAGAACGGCACGTATTGGAACAAGATTGTAAATAGGAGACTGATAATGTTCGTCTGAATGGATTTATATTTTAGCGTTTGGAACTTTTCGCGCTATAAATAGTACTGAGTTAGCAGTAGTTAAGGTAAGTAAGTAGTTAAAGTGCTATTTCTTTTCCAGTAATTAGTTAATTAAATATTTATTTTATTTTCAGACCTATTTGCTAATTGCTAGTAATAGTTCATAGTATTTTCTATCGAAAAACGATAATAATGGTCCATGAGCCAACAAATTTCGTGAATCTTTTTATCCAGGCGACTATATTAGACAGTAGACTTCACAAAAAGGAAGGTAGTATATTTAAATCATACATTTTGGTTTGAATACAAAATCACTTGAGAACTTATATAATTTGAAATGCATAAAAATAAATGAGTTCGTGTGGCTAGTTGAAAAATAGGATTCTGAAAATGTGCTATAGCTGTATATTTAAAACAATAATATGGTATCCAATTTAGTAATATTCAAAATAAAAACGAAAAATTTATAATATGAAAAATCAGAACAATAATACGTAATGAGGGTTTCCATGTCTGTGTGAATTTGTAAGGATATAAGGGACCATGCCATTACCATTAGCAAATTTTCAACTTCATATAAACGAAATGAAATGAAAATCGCTTATTGCATTAATAATAAGCACGTGAAAAGCAAATAATACATTTAAAATTAGCAAGAAGGCGGCCTTATCGCTAGTTAGCAATATCTACCAGGCAACCCTTAAGAAAGAGTTCATGCTAAACTACGTAGCTTCAAAAAAAAAGACGGGCTGCACTCCGGGAGTGCCGGCAGAAGTGAAAACTTGATTATTAACGTTGAGCATGTTTGATATCCACCCGTCTTACGCTTTTTCGATCAGGTCACGTGTCCTGACGCGAGTTTAAGATTTTATACCCATTACAGAAAAAGTGCTCAACGCCGCTAAAGAAGTTTTCACTTCAAATAGTTGAATCAAATACTATATAGACTACGTAGTAATACACATATTTTCTATAACCAATTAAATGTACCAATAAATACAGCGCTGAAATGAAAAAGCCTGCAAAGGATTTACCGCCGTCCAGTGCAAGTGTGCGAGCGTTCTGTTACCGTGCAAACCCTATCAATTACTGCACAGCCCGATAAATCGTGGCTTTGTGTGGAAACAAACCACTGTTCCCATCGTTAGTTGGTCAGCCGTGATCTATAGCTAGGGTGACAAGGAGGTTGGGGTTTAGAAGACAGACTCAAGTGTAGTTTTAGATTAAATCCGTAGTTTTAGACAGCTTTTTTCTGATTTAGAAATAATTGATTAAATAGTCCAATTGAATTGATGAATAATAATCTCAAAACCTTGTCTTTGGTTTTGTTTTATTTGATTATTCGTTATAAAGCCTTGTTTAATTAAAATAATCACTTAGGTAATCACGTTTTAAATAAATTCTAAAGTCTTATTAATACAACGTTATGTTTAACATTTTTATAAAACGAATTCATAATTTATTGATGTTAACTTGTTACAATTTTATACATCAGTTTAAAATACCCATAGACTGTGCTATAAAATAATGAACCATATTTTAATCGGTACCAAAAGCCTGGTGACCCTGTAATAGATAAGTCACTGTATTGTCCGTCTGTCGAACGTTATCAGGATTCAGCGTGGTGTCCGGTGTAATACATACAATTTTATTGTAATTTTATTGTATTTCATTTTTAACCGACTTGAAATATGTATTGCAGTTTTTTGTCAAAATATCTGTCTGGAGTAAAAATGTATTTGGAACTGTTGCATGTTATTTTATTTTTATAAATTGAAACTTTTGTAAGTATCAATTACCACGTAGGTTGGTCTTAGCGTGATGATATATGTATAGCCTATATACTATATAGCCTTCCTCGATGAATGGCCTATCTAACACCGAAATAATTTTTCAAATCGGACCGTAGTTTCTGAGATTAGCGCGTTAAAACAAACAAACAAACAACCTCTTCAGCTTTATAATATTAGTATAGATTACAATATATCTCAATATGACTTAGGGTTCGTATTTATAAAGATATAACGGATAAAATACATTTTTGCCTTTACCTATATAAGACTTTGTTTCTTTCTAACACAAGCTGCTATCAAACTCAACGAAAAAGCAATATCCTCCACATTAGAAGTCGGTTAATCCAATTAATCCCTCACCCAATAACACCGAAAGCGAATCGCATGCCTTGATGATATCCGATCTATTATTGTGGGTTCGCTAATGAAAAATACGCACGTCTTGGAATTCTCCATCGATCCGCGCTGACGCATCGCACGTGACTCTGATGGACCGTGTTACACCGAAGCGAGCGTGCGAGCACTAAAAAAGATCGAAAGACTGAATAATAAATCGCGTTTAAAATCCGTTAAAGTCTTTAATTCATAAATGTATAATATCACACTCACACATAATATCACACAAGAAAATATCAAATCGAAACAACGTCAAGCAATTTCTTCGGATGTTTGCATAGAGGTAAACTCAAATAGTATCACAGATGATAATAATAATATATAATAAACTTATTTAATCATTTTCAACTTATAAAACAGCACGAAACTTAAAAACAAAATCGGAAATTATAAGGTCGCCGCGCCGTCGCGGAGACCAATTATTTGAATCAATTTATAAAGAGATGCATCACATTTTAATAATAAATCAATAAAATCCATATAATGTACACAACAGAACTTAAGCATTTAATATTTTATTGATATCAACAATTGTTTCATTGACATAAACGATAGCCTGATTATTAACTCCTGAAAATGTATTTCAATATAAAGAGTTCGTTCATTTCTCGTTGGTTCATTAAAAACTTTATCCCAATTGGGAAGCACGGTGTAACACAAACTCCACTTAACCTTAACATGCCAATAGCGTCGCGGAATATTGGAACAATTTATGTGAGGAGGACCTTTGCAATTTAGACGAGTTCTCAAATTGAAGGTATGGAGGTTGACACCTCTCGCCCGCTGCCGGAATACAGATGACTGCTTACCGAATCTATGGCCTATTGTTAGGTGTATACATGCTAGTATCGTGTGCATTGATATGTAAAGTTGGGAAAGTAATGCGAGGTCCCAATGAAGGCGAGTTTTTGTGGATGAAGTTTGAGCCAATTTTCTTGAAATATTTTAGTGTTGTTCTGTTGATGGAAGAAAGGAACTGCATAAAATTTGTACCCGCTTTGTTTTTAAGTTTGAAACACTCACGAGAATGTGGATATTGCGATATTAATCTTGGTGAACAGTTACTGTTAAAGTGAAAATTTATTAGTGTGAAATAGGTAGGTAATACAAATTTGAAAGGGATCTATGGGCATCTATATAAGCTGGGAGTGAAACTAGTGAGAAAGCTATAACATAAAACATGTCTCACATCTTAGAGTCTCACATGGATTTGGGACAATGTAAGCAACGATTCGACAATAACATGTTAAAATATATTTCCGAGAAAAATTTGTTTTTTTTTATTTATTTATTTATTTATTAAAAAGGTTCATCACCAGTTGTTACATATGTATCATTCACGTAAAACAGTAACATAGGATTTACACATTATTATGCCATGGACTAATAGAATGATTATGCACAACTATTACAGATGAACACTACATTCACAAAGATTAATAATAAAATTAGGCGATATCTTCTCCTATACACAATATATCTATACAATTAAACAAAAAAGAAATGTGTGTGCTCTTATCATTAAAGAGTTCTGATTAATTACAACAGGCAATATAAAAGTTATTAGGTACATTAAATATTTCATAATTATATTACGGAAATAAAGACAATTATATTTGAATTTTAAAAAGAATTAAGTCTTAATGTTAAGCATTGCTTTCCGAAGGAAAGTTTGTTGGAGGATCTACGATATACATATAGTATGTAATTATTATTTTATTTATTTGTATGTATAAAGTACACAATTAAAATACTCCAAGGACCATAAGTATATAAATAACACGTATAATCCAGTAGTTAGGTGAATCACACATCTATGAAATGGATGTCGAATTTGAGTCATTTTGGTGAATCACGTTATCACTTTTATATTGCAGTAGAAAGAAAGAAGGAAAGAAAGGAAAAATATTTATCAGGGATAGCACAACCCACCCATAAACATGAACAGTTAATATATAACTTAATAAAAAGAAATACAGAAGTAATTTTATTACGACTACCAACATTAGCGAGTGAAATAGAAAAAGGTTCTACTGACAGACTTATATTCACAGTGGGTCCGCCAAGCTGCACAGGAGACATGTATATTTGTATGGATAATTTATCTATTTGTGTAAATACACGTGTTCTTCCAATCCTATCACTCTGCGATGGAACGAAATACCGTAGAGACACAGGTAGAGATGTAAGACTCGCTTACTTGCTCAAGACATGAGATTGCTGCAGCAACGAATTTCTATCTGCACTTAAAACAAAGAAGGCAATACATTTCTTTGGATCAAGATTTAGGGTGGTTATCCAAACTTCAAACTAAATGAAGCGATATGGCTATTTACAAACACATCCTTGCACATTATTGGCGGAAAAGAAACTTTAAGCTGGGAAAACTCGTTGGTCAATCATGCTAAGCACTACACCAACGTGCCATCAAATAACTGAACTACCAGGGCACCAGAACACAGCAGCACGTCATTATAAAGAGCGGCTTCCAATTATGCTAAAGTTACCGTTACTTTAAATACATCGTTACATAAATACGCCGGAGACAAAGGTATTGTATGCTTGAAGCGGGCTGCTTTTACAACTGCATTCAATCATTTCGACTCCAATTTCATCTGACGTGTGGTGTAATTTATAGGCGGTAGCGATTTTACTGAAAGATAAATTGTCTCCTATATAAAGGGCAATTACGTTGAAATCTGTATTAAAGCGCAGTGGTTTATTTTTGCCATGTGTTTTATAATATTGCTTCCATGGATTACGTCATTGTTTCCATAATATTGCCTTGTAGAAATGCAGATGATGGTCATAAGAATAATATCTCCGTTCGACCAAAAGTTCGTAATATAATAATTGATGCATGAATCATAAGACTCATAATAATTTATCAACATTTGGAAGCAGAAATTTGTAGACATTATTTGCAGAATTAACATTTTGAATATTTTAAGCATTGTCTTGCTCTTCAATTTATATTATTGCTATCACTAAATTGCTGATGTTTTATGAAGATATTATAAAAAACATTTCTAATGGAAACAAATTCTGTTGTGTTAACCTTTGAATTTCTTGTTTAAATCGAAATTAAATGAATGCGAATCTGGAGTCTTTTCCTATAGAACTAACCAAGTCTTTAACTTCCAATGTATTATCTAATCAAAGCTACTTACAACAACGCTATCACTTCTGACTTGTACCACGTCTCATCGATGTAAGCATTCGCTGTACTCCCAAAGGACTGCTATCACAGGCTAGCGGGCAGGCTTAATCTAACGAATGTTCCTTACACTACGGGGAATGGGCCTCGATGCCCGATTTAACTAAGTGCTTTTATGTTAACTTATATCGCTTTTATGAGCATTATTAATTCTGAATCTCAGGTGTATATGCTTTGAAATTTTTTTAGTTTTTTGAGAGCGGTTGTGATTAATATCTAAAATATTTTTATCGCTGATTAAGAAGAGATATAATGTTAACAGTGTACACTGTACGGTACGAGTATGTTTGAATTTTTTAATATTTCATGCACACATATTCTTAGTTTATATTTAGATGTAAGTACATACATGATTTTTTTTATTAATCTAACGTGTGTTTCTTCCTCGTTACTTTAAAGTATGTAGTACCTGGGAGAATAGATTATAATGAACAATTCTAATTACCGAAGGCAGTAATATAACCCCATTCGAAAAAAAAAAACATTGTTTATTATTAAAACTTAGCATTTATTGTTAAAGAAGATACAAGCACGGTTGTAAAAATATTCTTCAGCTCAAAGAGTTATATCTCTATATAAAAGGTAACATCTGAAGTAAATCTTGAACACGTTTTTAATAAAAAAGCAAGGAGCAATTTTCCACGGCTTAATTCGAGTCAAAGAGGTTGTTTAAATAACATGAAAATAATCAATGTCGGCCTCGAGAGATTTGGTCCTAACGTTAAAGGTCTTTAAAAGAAATTGCTTTTGGTTTTAAACAATTTTCTTTTCGTTTCTCGCTGATTTCTTAAGACATTTTTTTACCTAGTAAGTAATCACATGCTTGAGTGGTTTTAGTACCTTTGAATATGGGACGGCATCCATCTTAAGATAAATTGCTTGTACTGGAGCTATGTTTTGTGGCTTTTTTATTCAGTCCTCTTTTATAGTTTTGTATGAGCTATTTTCTGCCTTATTTATCTGATGCACATGAGTGAAGCATTTTGCTATATCTTTGGTTAATTTCTAATTAAATTCGAAATTGTAAAAACAATTTTAAATTTTAAACCTTTGACAAATTAAATTAACTTATTATTCTTTAGCAATTGCATCGCCTAATATTAAAAAGCTTATTGCAATTTTTCTCTTTGCGCCAGTTTAAGATAAAGATTTAATGTACTCAATCGCATCTTATTTGTTATTATGAAAACGTTGAAATAGTGATTAGCACGACTCTAAAGAAAGAAGTCCGATTTTAAGATTAAGAGAAATATTAAAAAAAATATATGTATATTTGAATGTAACACAGTTTCATCGTACCCAATTTAAAAACCTGAATATATTACCTTTCATGAAAAGCATTATAAACCCAATTCCTAACGTCACCAACATAGATGTCGCAAAAGTGTATTAACAAAACGTACCCGCAGAAATTACCCATTCATCCCCCGTAGAAGCTACCCACAAACAGGTTGAATATTCATTCCCTCCCCCCCTTCCCCCGTCCCTGCCCCCCTCCACTCTCCCCTCTGCCCAGCTAATTACAAGACTTGGACGTTTTCCATTTTTCTCAAACCTTTGATTGGGTATTTGGAATATGGATAGCTGATTTAATTAAGCCTGTTGGAATAAAATTGCCTTTGCAGCGTTCGTTTGATTAATGAATTCATTTAAATGCGTAATTGTTTCTATTACTGCGACAGATCTAGACGATGGGTTTCAGTGATTAGGGTTGCTACTACATAGATATTTAACAACACTCTTTATTAATTATATATGTACTTTGACTTATCGTAACTATACCATTTTTTTCAGATATAATATTTACTTGGAATGTGCTTGGAAACAATATTTTGATAAAAATAAGCATAAAAATCACATGGCAGTATATACTATAGCTCGATTAAAAACGAGTTTCTCCATATATATAACTACAGCCAGCAAGACGTAGCAATCACACCACTACCAAAGATTCATATTCCACCGAGATTAGCCTTTCATTTCCACCACGCTATAGAGCTTACAAATATTCAAATTTCGTATGAAATATCATCGCATTGGCTCGTACATTGACAACAGAGTACATTTTATATATCCAGTGGTCCCAGGGCAACCACATTTCATGATAACATTGATACGACGTTATCTTTGACGAGGGTTGGGCTCCCGTAAACTACGTTCGGCACATTCCAATGTTTTTGATAGGCTTTTTATATTAATTCTGAGTGCTTGGTAGGTCACCTCTAGTGTTATTTTAAAGCATGCGGTGCGTTGTTTTTCGTTTTCCATATGCATTACGTATTCACTTGGTATAATTAAAAGATAAATTATCTGTCTGTAGTTCTTTTTACATTCTATGATGCACTATTCAATTGATGCAAATTTCAATTCAAATATCACTCATAATGCCATAAGTCTAATTCTAAAAATTGTGACCCAAAATGTAAATATCATTAGACTTCGTAACTATCTTTTCGTTATAAAAAAAGGGAAAATTTCAAAAACCTTGATATTATGCGACATGTAAAATATAGTAAGTATAGTACAATAAATATAGTTTCGCTCTATCAAAGCTCTATCTTTATGCAAAAATCAAAATCAAATTATTATGCAAATCAAACTCATGTCACATGACAAATTAAACTAACTCAAAAACAATGAGCAATTAGCATCACGCTCAGTTGGCAAGCTTAGGTCTTAGAGTTGTACCTAGTTTGGTACTTATTTACTAAGTTTCGGTCTGGTCAAGACGAAACTATAGTTTGTCGGAGGACAGTGTTCTTTTGAATGTGTATGCGGGTCTAATAGGAGTTAGTTGCAATGTATTTGCGTATTACAGTAACTATTTATCTGTGGTATTACCATAGATTACTAAATAATCACTACGTGTATTGCTAGCTATGTTTTGGCGTTCTGATATTTACGGATATGATTAAGTTAGTTTCTAATGCAAAAATAATAACCTTGACCTGCCTACATGTACATTTTAATATTTTTGGTCATGTACATTTTCATTAATTAATATTGAATTAAAGACAAATTATAATGCAATATGAAATAAAAATCTCACAACAATGTATATTCTTTAGTCGAATCTATAAAAGAATATATTTAGATATTTTTTTTTATTGCAAGTGCCAGATTATTGTAAACTGAACCTGTTGGTTATGTAAACATATCTGTTATTTAAAAACAAACTATCAAAACATTACAGGCGGTTTCTAGCCCGCAATTCGAATTATAAATGACACAATTCGATGGTGTAGTCTGAAACACAACGCATAGCAACGGAATGAATCTTGTAGGACGAATATCACGGGCTAGCTTCACTAATTAGAGCGCTGCAGTGAGATTATGTGCCGTATGTTTTGTTAAATTGAGTTAGCAGTTGCACTGCTATATATGCTGTTATCTGCTGGCGTTGTAATTCATGTGACGGACTTTTTGATTTATAACAAATCACACACAGTGCATGTAACGTTGTTATATCTATAAGATGCCGAGTTAAAAAGGTGAAAGAATTAGTGTTGTTTTTTTAGGGTTCCGAAGTACATAAGGAAAAAACGGAACCCTTATCTGTCTGACTATAATATGTCAAGATCCTTTTTTTTTCAGGAACGCATGGAGATTCCAAGCTAAAAGCTAAAACTTGGATTTACTGTCTCATGAAAATGTGAAAGAATCAATCTTATAAGCCAACGCAATCAAAGGCAATCAAACAAAATAACAGCAGAAAGAAAAATAATACACGTAGAAGGCAACTATAATGGCCATACACTAATTCTAGTGTCACCTTGAAACTTCAAGTCTTTATTTCGTATTTCTCCACTAATACCAACATTAGCACACTTATAAATGCAAATGTCGGTGCATCACAAGCTATTCCCTAATATATTGTGCGCGATATCAAAGTTTATGAAGAACCGTGGAACATATAACTCGTGAGACGGGACTGAGTAGAGAAACTTGGCGGAACAAGTCTAACTGTTATGTAATGACTGTATTATTTATGCAAGTGTTTTACATCTGAGTACAGGGTAAATAAAGCTGAATTGTTAATTATTATAGTAAAGTTATATTATAAGCTATCCCTCTTTTATGGGCCCTCTTCACAATGGGCTACGTTGAGCGAGTAGAGGCAATTACGATAGTGTTGGGGGCCTACATGTCTATGATCGGCCGTCATTGTAGATGATTTTTGCAGTCAAAAGTGGTTTGATTGGCAATGAGTTTTGACTGTAACATACATATTAGGTATATACCTATATGTCGGAGTATTGATTTATTCAGTTGGTAATAACGCCATCTATTGGTAAAGTTGTGAGTATTTTTAATATTGACGCAGTAAGACTTGAAGTTTTAACGAATGAATTTATGACAATGACAAGTGACAATGACATTTTCCTTGAGTCAGTAGTTTGGTAGGTTGGGGGGTGTCAGTTCGAACGACACTTGCCGCCCGACAGCCAACCGCGCCGGTTGTGCGCACTGATTCTTTTTATTATTTACGATCATGGCGGACGTTGAAATTAATCGCGAGGAATCTCCGAAAGCAGCGGTGGGATCTGACCATCATTCCTCCAGTGTATTTAACCGACACCCTGCTACTACGAGCGAGACATATTTCCAAGAATCGGCGAACCAATCCGCCGAATCAAATACTCCACCAACTGCAGGCTACGTGCGCGTACAGCTGCAGCGTGAGCGAGGCGAACGAGATCGAAGTCGTCATGTCAGGTATCTCTGACAAATCAGGTACGATCAGATTTATTAAAAAATACCGCCACGGACTTTGTAACATTAGATAGACACCTTGCTACCTACCCTCAAATTAATAAAAATAATTAACGACCTTCAACTTCGAGCTCTTTTTGTAGTGACTTTAAGCAGCGTTAAATTGAAACAAATGATCATGTTATGTGCCACAATTGCGGCAAAATGGGGCACTATAAGCGAAGTTGTAAATTCCGTCCGCACACTAAGGTCACATTCACATTCGGAAACGTTTTAATTAAAATGTTCCCCGCCTGTCGATAAAAATGTTCAGAGCACTTATTGTTGCAAATTGCTGCATACAGAGCAGGTGTGTTTCTCTAAACAACGAGACGAAAAATTAAAAAAAAAAAGTAATGATACAAAGTCCGTTATTATGTGTGTCTAGTCAGAATCGCCGCTTGTTAAAATTATTGTTGGTAGATTTCAATTACAAGCCGTCATAGATAGTGGATCTAACTGCTCGCTCATTCGTAAACCTATCGCTGACATTAGGACCGGTGTACGATATTTTTTTTTTTTATTTATGCGTTTAACTGGTATTGGCTCCACTTTCACTCATTCTTTTTCCCGTATTACTTTGCCTATAGAGATCGATGATGTTAAAAAAAAAAAAAATTGGATGTTTTTACGCGACTCGGGGTAAACTTAATAATTAAAAATAAAGACGTTCACGTTTCTCGCGATGTTCGTGCGCACGTTTGTGCTTTGCAAAGTGCCGATAAAGAAGCAATCGATACCTACCTTACAGACATCCAAGATATTGCTCGTTTACGTGCTATTATTGAAAATTTTAATGAAAACTTCGTAAAGGGGAACTCACAGACGGTCGTAACAACAGGTGAGATGGAAATTAGATTATAAGATCCGAACAAAATAGTGCAGCGTCAACCTTATCGCCTGGCCCCCGCCGAACGCAAGGCCATGATTGACATAATAGTTGACCTCCAGTCTAAAAACATTATCAGCGAGAGTACGTCACCGTTTTCAAGCCCGGCGATCCTCGTGAAGAAGAAGGATGGCTCTGACAGGTTGTGTATTGATTTTCGTGAGCTGAATTCGAATACCGTGCGCAATATGTGTGTCATGAAAAGCTGAGTTAATATCCTATGAGTTTACCAGAAATGTCTAATCAATTTGATGATTTGTAATAAGAGTGAGTTTTATTTTTCTAATCGGCTTTAAAAATTAATAATTAAATATTGAGTTATGTTAAAATAAAATGATTAGTCGCCAAAGTAAACGGCATTTGTTGAGATACACGATTGTATTTATTATGTCGACGGTTGCGATATGATGATTTTTCCATTATTTTTGTTGTTGGTGTTTTGGTTAGTAGAAATGTTTACAATTTATTTTGTTGATCAATACTAATAAAGGATCGCATCCCTAGGCGCTTGTTTCTTTTTCCTTTCCTAAGAGGAGCTGATGGCGTAAATTTAGCATTGGAAGCTCCGCGCTTCATGCGAAAGTTTAGCGTTGGAAGCCCTGCGCTTCACGCGTAAATTAAACATTGGAAGCTCCGCGCTTCATGTGTTGGCCTTACATTGGAAGCTCCGCGCTTCATGTGTTGGCACTACATTGGAAGCTTTGCGCTTCATGTATTGGCTCTATTTACATTGGAAGCTCCGCGCTTCGTGTGTTTGCTCTAACTACATTGGAAGCTCCGCGCTTCATGTATTGGCTGAATCTACATTGGAAGCTCCGCGCTTCATGTGTTGGCTCTATCTACATTGGAAGCTCCGCGCTTCATGTGTTTGCTCTAACTACATTGGAAGCTCCGCGCTTCATGTGTTTGCTCTAACTACATTGGAAGCTCCGCGCTTCATGTGTTTGCTCTAACTACATTGGAAGCTCCGCGCTTCATGTGTTTGCTCTACATTGGAAGCTCCGCGCTTCATGTGTTTGTTTTAACTACATTGGAAGCTCCGCGCTTCATGTGTTTGTTTTAACTACATTGGAAGCTCCGCGCTTCATGTGTTTGCCCTAACTACATTGGAAGCTCTGCGCTTCATTTGTTTGCCCTGACTACATTGGAAGCTCCGCGCTTCATGTGTTTGCCCTGACTACATTGGAAGCTCCGCGCTTCATGTGTTGAATCAATCTACATTGGAAGCTCCGTGCTTCATATGTTGGCTCTACATGGGAAGCTCCGCGCTTTATGTAGGCTCTACGTTACAAACCTTGACGAAAAGTTGTGACCAGAGCTAAATAGGTTTAGAAATCGCGCGAGAACGCGCTAATTGTCAGAATGGCCGTGTCGGAGTATTGATTTATTCAGTTGGTAATAACGCCATCTATTGGTAAAGTTGTGAGTATTTTTAATATTGACGCAGTAAGACTTGAAGTTTTAACGAATGAATTTATGACAATGACAAGTGACAATGACATTTTCCTTGAGTCAGTAGTTTGGTAGGTTGGGGGGTGTCAGTTCGAACGACACTTGCCGCCCGACAGCCAACCGCGCCGGTTGTGCGCACTGATTCTTTTTATTATTTACGATCATGGCGGACGTTGAAATTAATCGCGAGGAATCTCCGAAATATATATAAGTCTGAATTTGCCTATGGCTGCTCAGGGAGATTTGAAAGGGAGATATCGTAGTGCAAAAGTGTGTGAGCACATTTATAGTCAAAAAAGATAATAATCATTCCGTCCCTTTTATAGTGCGATAAATAAGACGGAAGATCGGACACGCCTGGAGAGATATCGTGAAGACCCTCAGCTTTATGCGTTCTTTGAAGTATGGGGGTATTCTAAAATAGTCAGTTTGGTGAAAATTTTCGGTTGTAGAATAAATTTGAAACAATTTCAAAAGAATTCCTTGGATATGCATTATGCACGTTTAATTATAGCTAACCTTCTGTAAACCAAATTATATTTTATTAGCCACCACACCAATTTGCAATATGTAAAATTGCCGTCTGTTTACCTAGCTTACAATCTATACGTGTGCTAAAATTTAATTCAAATTTCTATGAATACGCAAACATTATAAAGCTTCGCATATTTTTGGATAGGTTAAGGCCCGGCGCCCATTTGACGAAGCGTAGCGCACTTTTCAATGTCAAACTATTATCGACATTGTCCATTAAAATAACGTTCAAAAAAGCGCAGCGCGCTACCTTTCGCGTGTGATGCTTCGATGCTCCCTGAAATAAATAGTTGTTATTTGATTTTCATTTTTATTTCAATGAAAACAATGTCGAAAATAGTTTAACAATGATTAATGCGCTGCGCTACGCTTTGTCATATCGGCGCCGGGCCTTAACCTATCCAAAAATATGCGAAGCGTTATAATGTTTGCGTATTCATAGAAATTTGAATTAAATTTCAGCACACGTATAGATAGTAAGCTATCTGCGCCAGGCCTTAATTCCTGACTCAGTGACTGATAGTGGAGTGCTAAATCAGGTTTGCGTGGGAAATTTTAATGACGTTTGAAATTTTACATGTGAGCCGAAATGAAAATTGGTTAGCGCAGGTTGATTACATTTTATGAGTGAAGTTTGTTTATTCATGGTGTGCTAGATTCATTTATCTATTAATTTATGTTTGCTGAAAGATTTAATTCTTGTTTCGAGCATTGTCCTAATCTTTAACAAAATAATCATGGGTAATTTGCTATCACTAGAAAAGGGTTACAGGTGATTACAAGCGGGTTTTATTGCTAAAATAAGGGTTAGGCAATATAGACTTGGGCAGAAATCTCAGTGCTTAAAACTTTAGTATTCCAATGAAATTCGTTACTATCTTTTTTATGGCACGGTCCACACAATAAAACGTTTAACTTACAATCAACAAAATATCATGTCGGTATAAGAGACTTATCTACTCACAATTATTAAGGAAAACATTTCAGTGATTGATATGAAATGCGTATAGGATAGTTACTATTGAAATGGTTGCTCTAAGGTTAACAAAATATTTGTTACTAGCTTTCCGCCCGCGACTTCGCCCCCCTTATCTAAAACATAATAAATTATATACTAAAACCTTCCTCTTGAATCACTCTATCTATTAAAAAAAACCGCATCAAAATCCGTTGCGTAGTTTTAAAGATTTAAGCATACATAGGAACATAGGGACAGAGAAAGCGACTTTGTTTTATACTATGTAGTGATTTCTAATAACCTGAAAAAAAAAACTTTAAAGTAGTGTAACAGTTGTTAACGAGCGAAGCAGCGGGCGGGAATCTAGTCACTTTCAAATATAAAGATATTAAGTAGTTCCTAAACTGTGCTAAGCAAGCAATTTTAGAGATTTAGTTGTAGATCGTTTTCCGCTCATACCTTCGCGGGATCGTCGATCAATCTTGCGTATTTCAAAATTATTGCGTATTTTATTTTGAACCAAATAATTTTCGTATCGTATCGCCAACAAGTAAATAGGTAGGTGTCGTGTACTATAAATGGATCGAAAACTTTACCATACACTGATTGGTTCATAATAATTTATAGAGTGTAATCTGGAAGCTATGAAGCATGCTATATTACTCATCATCGATATTCTCGCCTCGTGAGTAGGTACAGCGGATTTTCTTTATTTATTTCGAAGTTAGCTTAACTACTGCGCTGGTTTTGAAAAATATTGTCAAATGTGTAGTTGGGTTATTTTTCAGTATTATGTTTCAAAGATAGGTACGTCAGTGATGTTCTTAATGCTATTAATACATATTATAAATATTAAGGAAATGCAAGTGCGCAAATATTGTTTGCATCGATCTGGTTATCTGATGTTTAGGTCAGCAAGGCTGCGTTTTACAATTCTTTTTTTAATTTTTCTATATAAATATAGAAAGATTTCATTCCTTAAATAATATGTTTTTTGCCTCGTGCTACCGAAATAATTGGAATCAGCGGGCAGTGTTTCCAATGACTTACGATTTGGGGACCTTCAAGAAAAGAGCGTACACCTACCTTAAAGGCCGGCAACACACTCGCCATACCCCTGGTATTTTGGGTGCAAGTGGGCGACGATGATCATTTAACATCAGATGACTCGTCTGCTCGTTTGCCTGCTCTTCACATAAAAAAAAATGATAGAGGTAAATTCAAAATTGATTATTATTTTGTTGTTAATTTCGCAGGAGAACAACCAAGTATAAATGTGAACAAAGTGACAATAAAACATCGTAATTATCACTACATTTATACCACAATTTAAGAAAAGTAACAAATAGACACCGTCGACTGAGTACTAAGTATTAAGTACAATAACTGTAAGAGCTTGCAGCGCGCGGTTGTTGAAATTATCCGTAATTGAGTAATTAGCTTAATGTACCGGACTGGGGAATCTGGATGTTTAATTCGGATTTCGATTTACATCTCATGTAGATGGGCTATTTTTACAGTTATTACAGTAGCGTAAAAACTGTAAAAATAGACTATAATATGTATAATTTACATGATATATTTTTTGAAGTGAAACTTTCGCGCGTGAGTAATATTTCAAGGTCGCGTCATGGTAATACCGTCACGTCACGGAGAAAGCCGACGATTTTGGTATCTTTGAATCTTGTCAAAGAAGTTTAACTTCTGACACGTGTAAATTGCATTAATTGTAAAACACTGTTTGGATAGGTAGAAAAATTTTGAATGTTAGTAATATTTGTATAAATTGATAAATTCAAAACAGGTTACATAGTAGTTATAAAAGCATTTATAGTTAGTGTCATCGCTAACAGAAGTTTTTAAATTTACATAATAAATTTCACACTATCACTTCACAATAACAACCAATCGGTTGAACATTCTCTTTTTAGAAGTAAAACTACAGATGACAGATCTACTCTTACATATAATATAGCTGAAGAGTTTGTTTGTTTGTACGCGTTAATCTCAGGAACTACTGGTCCCATTTGAAAATACCTTTCAGTGTTAGATAGCCCATTTATCGAAGAAGGCTATACATATATCATCACGCTAATACCAACAGGAGCGGAGCCACGCGGGTGAAACCGAGGGGCGTAGCTAGTGATAACATAAAACTATGTAATAAATACACTTCCACTATACACCATATTATCATTGATCGAATAAATTAATTGAATTACAGTACAAATATATAAAAACGGGGTTTAATAAAGGCATTACGTAGTTGTTATTAAATTACGCAGACGTAAGCGGCGTTGTATACCGGCGCCTTTAAATCGAAAACCAATTATGGAAAAATTTAACATAAATATAGGCACATTGTCTCGTGTACTTGTATGGGAGATTACAACTCTTATGTGTACTGGATGTGACACGAATTTAAATTGTGATAGGCAATGTTTGTTTTATTTGTAGTTATGGAAATGTAATGTTCGTTTGCAAGATTAGTAGATAAACAATGTAAATAAAAATGTAACTATTGTAGGTACTTGTACTTTATTTCGTAAGACATATTAAATACATCTAACTAATTTAATTATAATTATATTAGTCTGCATTAAAACGAATTTTATGATAAGAATAAAAAAAAGCTGTTAACTATATTTATAATTTAGTTTGCTTTATGGTATAAATGATAACATTATCTTTACCTAAACTAGAACTTTACTAATTTACTAAAAATACACTAATACTAAAAATACTACTTTACAAATTGCCTGGCACAGATATATCACTGAGATTAGAATTATAATTATACTTTCTTACTTAAAATAAACATTTATTTATTCTTTCAACCTTATCACCTCTACAACTCAATGATATAACAATATTAAATAAATAACTTTAACGCATCCAGTACCTCTATATCAATGTAAAATTGTTTAATTAACACGAGTGACAGGGATGCGAGTCGACAGCGCGGCGCCGACGTGCATTGCGAATGTACCGGCTAACGTGTCTTAAATATGTATTTATGTTTAACGTTTTGTATGAAGGGCTTGTTTAGTATGTATTTAATAATGAATGTGACAGGTTTGTAATGTTAAAATGTATGTAATTTACATTTCTTGTGTGTGAACAGTAAGGGGCAGATAAACATGTGTTTAATTTTATTGAATTTCTTTAAATTACGTGTAGAATGTTTTCTTAGTTGCTGTAATGAATCTCGAACCTTGACGATTCAAAAGTGCTAGAAGTAGTCTAATTGAATGATTAAATGTTTGAGTTTGAGTTTGATCCTTAATTAACTAGTTAACACGCTTAACTAATTCACCAAGAATTCAAGAAAGCCATTCAAAACAAAAGTATCTTTATTCACTATGTTCTCGCTTTGAAGTACCAATCTATTTAATTCGACCATTTACGCCTCATTGCAAATTCATCAACACTATAACTAATCATATACCGAATCTAACTTATTTACAAAACTATAACTGCATACAAATAAGTGAATATAAACATGACAATTATACAGACATAACAATAGATCGAATAGGGTCATAGCAATAAGCTCGCACGTGTCCTCATACCATCCCACATGTAGTTTATCATCAACTCATCATGATATCTGTCAATTGTGATGATATCGAGTAAATATTATGACAACTATAATTAACTGTTATTGATAGTGTTATAAATAAAAATAAGTATTAAATGTATTTTTTAATGCATAGGCCTTCAGCTTTAACTTGACGATACCTCTTCAACAATAATAATTAATCTTTTATTGAAATAATATCGTTTAACGAAGAGATTGAGTCCATCATAAGCAATACACAAAAAATATGTTAAAAATATATTATCCAACCTTCTAAACCAATAATTTATTAATTGAACTAGGTTTCCGCACGCGGCTTCGCCCTCGCAGTCAAAGAAAAACCCGCATAGTTCCCGTTCCCGTGGGATTTCCGGGATTGCGTCATTTTCCCGGGATAAAAAGTAGCCTATGTCCTTTTTCGGGTATCAAAATATCTCCATACAATATTTCATGAAAATTGGTTCAGTAGTTTAGGTGTTATTGAGTAACAGACAGACAGACAGAGTTACTTTCGCATTTATAATATTAGTATGGATTAAATCTTAAATAGTAATGAATATTATCTAATCAAAATTCTCAAACAATTTTCATCTTTACAAGTTTGACATTTAAAAACTTGGCGTACTCCCATGTTGTTTTTCAAGAAGCAATCTTCTCTGTTGATTTAGCCATGAAGTAAATGTAACTTAACGTAAAGTTCTCACAATCTCGCTCAGGGCGCAGATAAAAATCCAATTTAGTTACAAGTTTTGAATTTACGTCTAAAGATGTTTTCTGACGTGATTCTGTTGAGGTGAGATCGTTGTTCGAAAGATGGGAGGTAAATTGGTAAGATTTGGTATTATTAGAAGATTAATAGAGTTACACACTTAAATCATAAAATATGTGTATATTTGCCAAAATGTTTAGGTATTAAAAACTTTTGAAATATGTATGACACCTTCATTGCTTTCAAGAGAGTAATGAAGTTGCGAAGGTCGTTGAGAAGCTATATGCATATTTTTTAGTCATGAATATCATAAGAACTTCACTCAACTAAAAAGTAAAAACAAGCCCCATTAAGAAGCCACTAATTCTACAAAAAGCACAAAAACGAGCAAACAATCATACCGCAAGGGATCTGCGAAATCCCTTTAGATTTGAAAACAAAATGTGCTGACGTATAAAATTTGTAACTCAGCAAGAGAGACGCCATTAAAAGTTTTAATGACTTGAGCATTCTTTCGGGTTTCGAAGTGGTATTAATTAAAAAGAGAGCTAGGTTAAGCTCGCGTTTGAACAGGTTACTGAATACGCGAATAAAATCAATGAACTGTTGCTTTTATGTGAAAATGCGGGTACTTTGCGGTGGATGAAGTGCATGAATTTAATATGTAATTGAACGTATATTTGTGTGAAATCAACATTTTTTTTTTGTATTTGATGTAAAAAAATAAGGTATGAGGAATAGTTGTTAAAACTGTTATTTACATATTATGTGGGCTAGTTAGATATACCTACTACCCAAAAGTGAAATATAGCATTCATAAACAGGGACAAATCCTCAGAGTATTCGCATTGTCAGCGATAGTAATTGTATGGGAATTTAAAAGCGTAAAAGGAAAGAATTTTTTCATGCTTTCTATGACGATACGCTTTGATGATAGATTACGTGCTCAAAGCATTAAAAGACAAAAGTATCTAAATAAAGCGTTAAAAGTACTGTTTCTTATCACTATCTTCAAGAACATCCAAACAAAACACAGATACAAATAAACAAAGCAATCATTTCAAGATTGTATCAACAAATCGTACTGAAACAATATCGAGGAACGCACGAGCCGGTCTACGTGACTGTGTGTCACGTGTTTCCTGCACTTGGCTTTTTCATGTAACACGTTACATTGTAATACATGTTATTTTTGGATTTTAGTTGATTAGAAGTTTTTTAAACTATTGCATAGCTTCTATCGCGGGCCTTGAGCGTGGGGACCGAATCGAGAAATTCCGTAACGAAAAAACCTCACGCTCCCCACTCCGACGGGCTCGGAGGTGTGGCTTGAAGGCATGCTATGCAATAGCATGCACGCGTCTTTTAACTTCGCTTGGATATAGTTGATGCGTACTTATACTTATTTCATGGTAAGTATTGGATGTAGATAAGAATAATTACAAAAGTTGGTATTTATAATGATGATGCTTTCAGATCGCAATAATTCATAGTCTAAGATCCGGATTAAGATTGACCTTCACTCATCTAATAATAATCAGATGAGACGATGATCGAGATCGATCGAGATGAAGATTTCTTATCAAATATAACTTATGAACCAATATGTAAAAAATAATTATGAATTTTGCCTATTATAACTTACTTATCAAAAAGTGCTCATGGCTAAACATAACCTCTTACCTGTTATAGTTTGGTAATTATTATTCGAGGTACAATAATTATACATATTGCGTAATTAAAATATTAGGTAATCAACATCTTACTAACATGAATCGAATTGTTGGATTGTTAATTATTGTGTTTATGGTGATATTAATTGATTTTATGCAGCTGCAGCTGCAGCTTTGCCCATATTGAAAGAAAATTTCAATAGCAAGGGTATTTCGCCATCGTAAAACACTCTATAATACCATTAACTGTCCTGTCTTCGGATTTATAAAATTACAGTATAAAATCACTCCATAACGATATGAAAGAAGACAAACTATCAAACTTCCGCATTTTTATTGTATATCGATGTCTACATTTAATATCTTAGTATCGATTACAATTATGATAATGTAAAAGTCGTTCCATTGAATTCAATGGATGCAATCTCTTTTAAATTTGTTCCAAATAGTTTTGTTTATAGACAGAAGAAACCTGAAACAATACACTTGAATCTGTTTATTTTTAACGTATTTTTTCTACAGCCGTGGACTATCTTTTTACCGGAATTATAGTCCAAGAGTCAAAGATAAAATATCGATTAAGTTTTTAATATTTATTTTATTTTAGAACACTGAAGTGAATATATTCAAAGTAAAGAAATTAGAGAGGAATTCGATGTTTGTAAAATAATTTAATATATAATATAATTTATATTATATCGTGCCTTTCATTGCACACAAATTAATTAATTAGTTAATTACCACTGCTAAAAAGTGAAAGGAAATAAATATTGATAAATAAACTACTACGTTTATTTTTTCCTTTATGACGTAGCTACCTGTTTTAAATAATTGATCCTAAGTAAAAAAAAATAATTTAAGAATACAGTATATATTATGCGCTACCATTTCTATTTGTTATTTTCAAAACGTTACTGACACGATTAAAACACAAAAAGTTATCTAGCTCTCTGTCCATTTAAAACAATGAACTTAAAACAAGGAGCAGTGAGGACTGAAGACAGGCGAAGTTTGTTGAATAAAAAACAGACTGTAATTGAGTTTGTGCGATTCATTCGGACTGAATAGATGTTCAGAGGCTTTAGCGACAACTCTCTAATAATATTACAGTGTCTATTTTGCATCTGATTCCAAGAGAATTGATATTATTTGTTTTAGAACTGATTAGCGTTGATTAGTGAGCCTTATATTGTACAGTTCAGTAATATTTTATAGAATTAGTTTGATCTTCAAAATTGAAACGTGCTAATTTAAAATATGTCATGCTACTACAATATCATTATAGGACTTATAAATACATGACTTTTTCAGTTGTATTATGGAAAGAAAGATAAAAAATCAATAAATAAACAAATTGTTAAAACTGAGGAGAAACTTATTATAAAACACACGTAAAAATTTTAACTTCTCAGGTGATTGACATATTAAATAGAACTAAAACACCATTAATTACTAAATTATTAAACTAATAAGACTAAACGCAGCAAATCCTAACTTGTATATGTGTGGGCAAGTTAAACTAAATAAGGTTAGAGAGGGCAGTTCTGACTTGGAACTAACAACGAAATTCTGACATACTTGTTCAGTTGTATTTGCATAACTCGATTAAGACAATTTACTTTAGTTTGTTTGAATAATTCGCAGGGTTAAGCAGCTTTGGTAGCGGTCGGGTTTTGGATTACGGCACATTGCGAGTATAGAGCTGTGTTAGTGTTGTAATGATGATTAAATACAATACAATACAATACAAAATTCTTTATTTAACACACACATACAGAAGAAAAGAAAAGAAAAGGAAAAAAAAAAAACATATAAGACAGATACAACATGTTAAATAGGCGGCCTTATCGCTTTCAAGCGATCTCTGCCAGGCAACCTTTGGATAGGATTAGTTTTAAGAAATCGAATGAGATAGGTGGTGTTTTAATTAAATACAATTAAAAAGAAAACAGACTAAAAATAAAAATAAAAATATATTTATACAGGTATAAATACTGATATTAATACATTATATTATATACATATATTAATACAAAAATATAGACTATAATACACATACTTACATACATGCAAATATATAAATATATATACATAAGTAAATAAATAAATAAATAAATATATATATATCTAAATATAATATGTCAAATATTATAGCTGATTAAAGAAATGGTCAAATATGAGTAAATAGTTATTTATGACTAGCTTTCCGCCCGCGGCTTCGCCCGCGTTTTCAGAGAAAAACCCGTTCCCGTAGGATTTCCGGGATAAAACCTATCATATGTCCTTTCTCGGGTATCAAAATATCTCTACACCAAAATTCAAGCAAATTGGTTCAGTAGTTCAGTAACAGACAGACAGACAGAGTTACTTTCGCATTTATAATATTAGTATGGATTATGAGTAGTAGTTGTATCAATTTTAGTAGTAATAATTAACTATTTAGTATAATAGTTAGGGGACCTGAATATTTAACATAATTATCCTGGCAATATAATTATTTGTAAAGAGTTGAGTGAAATATCTATTTCGTTTATTTTTTAAAGTTCCGTATTCTGAGTGTCCGTATTCGTATTTTAAGAGATTATTAAAAAATAAAAGTTTCCATAGAAAGAGACAATGTTGCCTGTGCCACGCAGAATAGAAATGCTTTCAAATGAGACGAAAGTACATTCCGTGTATATACACATGAACACATTTCAACAAAAATGTGTATATGTGTATGAGCAATGTTCATATATGAACTTGTGTTCAATATGAACATTGTGAATATACATAGCCACTTCATAAAGCTGCTAACTAAACGTTTAGAACACACTGTATCTCTACAAAGTCAATGAAAATATCCAAAAGTCATCAGTCATGTACAAAATTACTGTCTGAAAAGCTATTTCGCTCCAAAAATTAATTCACATTGCGCTATCTCCGTATAAAAATGTATGAAAAAATCACTCGCATCAAAAATACGCAATCTACAATAGTTGGTCGGAAATAAAAAGTAATTAAAGTCACCCAGTGGACTGGCGGCCGGGAAATAAACGGGATCCATTTTTGTTGATTTCAAATTGAATTTTGGTTAACACAGATTTTTGCGTCTAGGAAATTGGAAAGGACGATAACATCGCGCATAGTTTTCCAATCAAAGGGAAATAGGCTAGTGGATATTTATTCAATTAATTTGCCGTCTGTTTGATGCTTTAATGTACACCTCATTGTGTGGAGTAGTTTTAGGAGTAGGAATGATACAATAAATAAATACATTTGAAATGAAAAGTATTGTTTTGTTCGAAAATTATACCAATATGATAAACGCAAAAGTTTGTAAGCATGGATAGATGGATGTGTGGATATTTATTATTCTTTAACATAAAAACTGAACGCATTAAGATTTTACATACATCAGAATAGCACATGAGCTTAAAAATACTTGGTTTTTCACGTGGGTTCGTCCAGTCAAATCACGCGGCACAGCTAGTTATAAATAATTGATTATTATTTTTTGTCTGAGATTGTTGTTTGATATAAATTATAATGCGATTAAAAATGACGAAAATAGATGAACATCGAAGAAGATCATTAAAACGGTTATTTGGGTTAATTAAAGTACTGAATGAATCATGTACTTCGTTGTATCTAACTATTTATTTCCAAAAGTTATAATTAGGTTGATTAAACGCTGATTTCCTTTACCTAGAAAACAAAAAATAAACATAACTAGGTTATTAAATATCTTAATATCAATTTATGGATATTTAACTCAATTCCTATGATATTAATACATATTATCCCTTACATTAAATATTCGAATGCGTTAGAAGAATAATCGAGTTTTATACAATTAAGGCAAACCCATTGTTTTTGTGCTTTCAAACCGATAGTGAAGGCTCTTGTTTCAATGTTGGCAAAGTTTGTCGATTTCCCTCTGAACTATTATTGAAGAAAAAAGGGCAGAGCTCGACAAAAAACTTATAGGCTAACACGTACAATTCCACGAACTTTAAACCTAAAATGGTATACATTGCTGGGTTGTTATAGCGTCATAGTTCTGATTGGGAAGAAAAACAGCAATGTAACGAATTGAATGGATTTTTTCCAACGTTCGTTTGTGATGAAAGCATAATGCCCGCGGCTCCCGGGTTCGTTCCGAAGGTTTTCGTTGATGGAATTTGTGCGATTTTCTTTTTGTGAACTTTTTTAAATCTTTGCTATTCTGATTTTTGCGACCATTGCGAAAAATAAAATGTTTTTGTTAAGGGCAAAGGTATAGTTTGTTTAGGTCGTATTTTGTTTGCAAATATTCACTGTTCAATTTCTGTACAACTAATAATTAATAGCAAATACTAATTTACTTATAGATGCCTATTTATAGACGTACAAATAATAAAATTATCAGAAGCATGACAAATCAAATAAAAACTGTATGATTGGCGTAAAAATTACTAAAAATTAAATGCAAGTAACGGTGAATATACAATACAATGCGATTATGGTTCTTGTTGAGTAAATTAGCCTGTTTCAATAGAAATTATCACAATCAAAATTGCCAAGAAATGGAGTAGATATTATTATATAATAATAGTTACTCAGCAACAAACTAGAAAGAAAATAAAATACAACTTTAATGTTTTCTATTTATTTGGATTATAGCAAAATAAATAGAAAACATTAATGCGTTTATTAAGTGAGACGGTAAGACGAACGAACTTCAGATAGATTTAAAATTTAATTAATTTAATTGAAGACAGTATGTACATAAAATAATTTCATTGAACATATTATGCCAGAACAATAGAATAATGTTTAACTTTCTGTTTAAATTTCAACGGCTTAGTTAATAGGTTAAAAATTAAAATTATTTAATTTTTAATGCTGTTTAACCGACTACATCCGCACCAAGGAGGTTAATTCTATATGTAAATCCTCTTTATAACGTTTAACAAAAAAAGAAAATCGAGATTTGGCGAAAGTCGCAAAAACAGGCGCTCTTTGCATTTGCATGCGTACAGATTTAATTAAAATGAAAATGCCCTGAGCTGTTGTTTTTTAAACTAAATCTCAAAAAGGAGACAATTCGGGGAATATACAGGATTATTCAACAATTCCCGGCTTTGGAGCCGTGATTCCCAGGGAAAATCTTTGTTAATATTTTGAGTGTTTCTTTACTAAATGCGTCAGTTTTTTACATTGTTGCAGTATATTTAAATACCGTTGAGGTATTATTACTACGTATACAGAGGACACCACGAACAAAATCTGTGCGACAATCGCGGCGGCGCGGGGCGGCCAGTGAGTCATACACTTTGTAGATATTCTGCCTCTTATTACTTATAAATTAAAACCAATCAATGTAAAATAAACAATTGGTTTGGGACGATTGACTCCAACTCGTGTTACAAATAGTGTAGTAGCGATGCCCTCTCTAATACGTAGTACATAGTAACTCAATGTTAAATACATATAAATTTACAATGAGCATTAAAATAAGAGCGTATTCTTCACAAAGACTCCCGAATCTTTCTATGAAAGTTTACAACTAGTTACCACAACAATGGGATAAGACAAGAATGTGAAAAGAAAACCTTTCCTGCATACATTACGGAGTAAATTATTAAGTCTTGTTTGATATTCACCGCGGTTGAGTGTTGAAATCCAAACCACTGAGGAGTGTATGTTTTATTTATAACTAGCAACTATTTATATGTAACACGCATTTCATTCTCTAAGCCCTAAGGAGATTTGAACCGGAGTCATGTTTCTTTTGACAAAAAATTGTACAAGTACATTCAAATAACTTTTTATATTATTCTTGTGATTTGGGTTGAGAACTATTATCTTATTATAACAACATTTGTTATGTATGTGCCAGTTTCTTTAAAATTACATAGTTTAACTATTAAAGCTTAAACGTTATATCAAATGCGTTTACATGTATGATTTTATAGTTGTATAGTTGTTTTATAAAACGTGTCTCAATAAAAAGCTCGGTAAATAACAAAAAGAACTTTGAATAAGAGTTGAATGTTCTGCGGGTTAGAAGTGTGGTTGTTTTGATTTGCTATGTCGATTGCAGCTACAAATGTTCAGTGGAAATTGAAGAAAATTCATATTATTTTATATATTGTTTAGCTTTATTGAATGGGAAGGGAAATGTATAGTTTTGTGGCAATGTCGAGATTTTAATTGAGATTCGAGTTTCATTCTGTCTATCAAATTACTATCATATTATTTTTTATATTGGAATACTTATATTGGTTTCTTAGTTGAGTCAAACATCTATATTTGTTAATTTATATTCAATACTAGTGGTCCGCCCCGGCTTCGCCCGTGGTACATATTTCGCAATAAAAGATAGCCTATGTCCTTTCTCGGGTATCAAAATATCTCCATACCAAATTTCATGCAAATTGGTTCAGTAGTTTAGGCGTGATTGAGTAACAGACAGACAGACAGAGTTACTTTCGCATTTATAATATTAGTATGGATAAATCATATTTACATTTCTTTAACTTTAAAAAATTGGATTTGAAGACCAGCTTTATGTATTCTATAAATAAAAATTAAAGCTTTGTTCATGGGTTGCTTTTTATACTAGTTTAGAAAAAACACACGTACCTTTTTTATATTTCATACATCTCATATATCACTTGCATTACGATAACCGAGTACTTAATACACATTACTATTAATAAACCATAACCTATATCAACAACATGGTCTCTCTATTACAATGTAATGAACTACGTTACAACTCGCACTATGCATCTTAATGTAGAAACATATGATAGCTATATGCATCATAATGTAATGAACATATTACAGCTGGCCTCATCTCACAAGAACAGAGTACTCAAATTACAAATCATAATCACTAGAGAGTAGATAATCAGGGAGAGGCGCATTTAGGAAGTTTTACGATCCACATAAAGCTAAAACGCAGTTTATGCCCCGCCATGATGGACGCTTTTTTTGCTCCTAACTTCACGGCTGTCAAAGTGCCTTTTTCTAGACACGCGATAGTGAGATTTTACGGTTTGGAAAACTAGTGGAACTCGATCGAATTGAAAGAATATTGGAGGTATTATAGAGTAGTGAGAGGTGAAAACTGGCAATATGGAAGTGAATGAAATTCGAGGTGAAAATATAGAAAACAGAATGACTTTTTAATCGTAATTTAGCTTTTAGTGATCATATTTTTTCAGGCAAGGCATGCTCTGATGATAGTTGGGCCAGCCTCACGGCACAGCGGGTGGTGTAGCGACACCTCGCTCTGAATCGCGCAAGAGAAATGTTTTCGCTACAGAGCTATATATACAACTTTCCGACATCATCCATCGGGGCCTTCACGGCCGGCCAGTCAAGAAGACTGGTCGAGGATCCTCCCTTTTTCGATGGAGGAATTCCACCTTCCTTCCTCCACAGTGGATTAAATGAGTGTAGATAATTTTAATCTTATAATAATAAAAAAAAAAAACAACATTTGATCAGAACCTTTGCCACTGTATAAGCTTTGTTAATCGGTTTTAATTATCCATGATTTATTTCGAAATAGAGCACAATGTAGTAAGTCTAGTTTTTCTTTATTTCGAGTTATCTTCGAAAACAAATAGTATAATACTAGATGACATCATTCCCTCATATACGAGCTAAGTTTTACGAGCGGACACAGTGATAGGAATTGTTAATTTTATTGAAGTCCCGGCGTGCATCAAATTCAATGTTGTATGCTGCTCGTAAAGACGGATATACTAACTACATTATATGTTACTAGCTGTGCTCCGCGGTTTCACCCGCATTGCTCCGCTCCTGGTGGTCTTAGCGTGATGATATAAAGCCTATAGCCTTCCTCGATAAATGGGCTATCAAACAATGAAAGACTTTTTCAAATCGGGCCAGTAGTTTCTAAACAAACAAACAAATTCTTCAGCTTTATAATATTATATAGTGTTTGATATCTTGTAAAGTTATTTTGTACATTTTTGACTAGTTCGTCGACTAGTTCAGCGGCTAGAAGTTTGTAGGTTTGATTCAATTTCATTCTGAATAATTCAGGATTTACGCAAATTAATTAAATGTTTCGGATATTTAGAAAACATCAGTTATCTATCTTACTTCTTTTGTAATTATAATAATTTGAAAAAACTGAGAGCTTTAAGTACAATTGAGCTTTATATACAAAAACTGAGAGCTTTTTTTAAATACAATGGAGCTTTATTTACAAAAAATGAGAGCTTTCCATACAATTGAGCTTTATTTACAAAAAATGAGAGCTTTCAATACAATTGAGCTTTATTTACAAAAAATGAGAGCTTTCAATACAATTGAGCTTTATTTACAAAAAATGAGAGCTTTCAATACAATTGAGCTTAATTTACAAAAAATTAAAGCTTTCAATACAATGGAGCTTTATTTACAAAAAATGAGAGCTTTCAATACAATTGAGCTTTATTTACAAAAAATGAGAGCTTTCAATACAATTGAGCTTAATTTACAAAAAATGAAAGCTTTCAATACAATTGAGCTTTATTTACAAAAAATGAGAGCTTTCAATACAATTGAGCTTAATTTACAAAAAATGAAAGCTTTCAATACAATGGAGCTTTATTTACAAAAAATGAGAGCTTTCAATACAATTGAGCTTTATTTACAAAAAATGAGAGCTTTCAATACAATTGAGCTTAATTTACAAAAAATGAAAGCTTTCAATACAATTGAGCTTTATTTAAAAAAAATGAGAGCTTTCAATACAATTGAGCTTAATTTACAAAAAATGAAAGCTTTCAAAACAATTGAGCTTTATTTACAAAAAATGAGAGCTTTCAATACAATTGAGCTTTATTTACAAAAAATGAGAGCTTTCAATACAATTGAGCTTTATTTACAAAAAATGAGAGCTTTCAATACAATTGAGCTTAATTTACAAAAAATGAAAGCTTTCAATACAATGGAGCTTTATTTACAAAAAATGAGAGCTTTCAATACAATTGAGCTTTATTTACAAAAAATGAGAGCTTTCAATACAATTGAGCTTAATTTAAAAAAAATGAGAGCTTTCAATACAATTGAGCTTTATGTACAAAAAAATGAGAGCTTTAAACACAATTTAGGCGCGTTACTTAATTTCTAGACATCAGATTTTTTAGATGTTATCTTAATATTTATCCGATATTAAGTTTATTTTTATCACAATTATCACTAGGTGTGTTTTCTAATTCTTGTATCTTTCGAATAAAAAAACAAACACACAGACAAATACACTCTATAAATGAAAAAGCTCCACAAAAAAAAGAAATCGTCAAAACCAATATATAAATCTTTACGCCTAATGAAACTCAATTAGGCGTTTGTAATGAAGCTATACCGGTCAATTTATTGGTAAGTACCCTCAAATGGAGCGCTTCGAGTGTGGACTCGAGATTCAGCATCGAGATTTTGATTGAATTTCGACAAATTTCTAATTAGTACGATTATTAGTGATGGAACTATTGCATTGATATGCATGATTATTATGATAGTATTGAGGTTATTAATTTGTGATTAAGCACGTTTGTATTTTATGTTTTAATTAGCTATTACTAATTGTAAAATTGATGAAGTGTTAGTTATATAATGGTCATATTTCAATCGATTGTTATACAGACATTCTTGTCGTAGCATGCTAATAATATTTGGGAAAATATATGGAAATAAATAAACAAAGTTTTCGCATATTAACAAAAAAAAAATATAATTTTTAATGGATAGATTAGAAACTAAACTTAACGGCTATTAAAAGAGACGGTGACATAACTTGTATAGGTATGGGCTACCAATGTGAAGCGCACGAGCGGCAAGCAACAAAAACTAGACACAGTATTACAAACTATGATTTATAATATCAAACAATACACAAACAAACTTGCTTAACCCATAATCCCACTCCCGGACACAGCGCCCAATCGCACGGCTTGTCAATTGTTTTGCTCGAACCGGCGCGGGCCGGTTTGAACCAGTTCGGACCGGATCCCGCCGATTGTATCCGGTTTAGAGTTCGTGATCCGTTCGAATTGTTACCTTGCTAACTTTTCTGAAGCGTTTTTGCTTTGTGTTCGTTCTGGTGAATGGAATTGGTGACGTCATTGCTGGAAAGTTTAGTTTTAGACTTTATACGTAAATGGTATGGATCGGCAACGTAGGCATGATCAGTGGTTGAAATAGTAAACAAAACAAGATTATTAAGTAATTGACTTGATACTGCTATAGTAATAAAATTAAAATGCGTGTTTTCTAAAACATTGTTTTCTATTTCGAAGTCTTGTCTCACTTTTATGTATGAACTAGATTTCCGCCCGCGGCTTCGCCCGCGTTTTCAAAGGAAAACCCGCATAGTTCCCGTTCCCGTGGGATTTCCGGGATAAAACCTATCCTATGTGTTAATCCAAGTTACCCTCTATATGTGTGCTAAATTTCATTGTAATCGGTTCAGAAGTTTTTACGTGAAAGAGTAACAAACATCCATACAAACTTTCGCCTTTAAAATAGTATTAAGATATACAAAAGCATAAAACAGCTTCAAGATACAGCTTCAAGATATTCTAGCACAAACAAGACTAAACCTAAGGAGCTAGACGATAAATAAATCAAAATAGTTTGGGATTTTAATGAGTTTGCACTCGACGACTTCGCTAACTCCAATACAAAGTAGATTGAGACTTAAGACTAAATACGTCATTGTTGGGAAAATTAACCCGCCTTAAGTCGACATTAAACGTTCTCTTTGTTTGCTTTTAACTTGCTTCTTTGGGCACAATATAGTGTCGAGGCGTAATTATAAAGTTGGTAATTTCGGGAATTAAAATTGGATTTTTTTTGACATTGTTCTGTTGAAATTATATCGAAATATGAACAATTTAAAAGAAAGGCAAGAAAATTTGAGTTACAATAAGTGCTTCTTAAGAAAGGCGTTTTAAAAGAGTCTTTTTAATACAGTTTAGTTAGATGACAAAGAATAAAAATATCTCAATCTATATATTATATAATATGAGTACATATTATAAAGCTGAAGACTTTGTTTGTTTGCTTGAAGACGTTTATCTCAGGAACCACGGGTCCAATTTGTAAAATTATTTCGCTGGCTTTATACAATCACGCTAAGACCAATAGGAGCGGAGCAATGTACCTAATATTGATTAAAATATAAACTTTAAATTTTAAACACATTTAACTTTTTTTTACATAAACAATATACATTTCACGTATATAAATATGAAACTAAATTTATTGTTATAGCACAATAAATTTTCACAATGGTACCTCAGCTTGATTGGACTGTGGTGTGTTTGACGTTTTGACTGAGAAGCGCTTGTGCGAGACAATGATTGCCCTCAGGCCTTGAATGTTTGATATTATTATGTATATTATACTAGTTGTTATGCGTGGCTTCGCTTGTGTGGTAAGGAAATTAAAGAGTAGCTTATGTCAATCTCTATCTAGCCTCCTACCTACCTTCAGAAATAATTTTCAAAGACAATTACACTTTCGCATTTATAATATGTATTAGTAAATAGTAAGTAGGTAAAAGATATCACAACCACACAGGTGAAACCGTTTTTTCTGGAATTTAAGCGTTGTCATCGATTAACGATGCTTACAGTGATGCTAACAACAATTATAATATCATTGACGATTATTTTTTTTGTATGAGTAATATTATAAATAAGATAAATTAGAAAGTATATATTTATAATGTTGACTATGTTAAGTATACCTTTTTTTCATTGTTTTATTGGATTTGGAGTTTCTAATATCGATTAAAGCTCTACTTTTTACAACTTAACATGTATTCGTTATTGTAACGTAACGCGTTGAATACAATTTTTTCTCAATTCATATCATAACATTTGCCATCAAATATAAGACACAAAACGTATCAACGAAGTTATAAATGAAGTGGAACAGTGAAGCAATTGAAAGTATATAGAACGATACAAATCCAGATCCAACAGCCGAGCTCCGAAAAACTTTGGATTTATTCCGACCGGCTTAATTAAAGTTTTGCCCTATATTCACGTTCATACTATGACGACGAACAACGAGCGTAAATTTTTAATAGCAATATTTTTATACCGTCAAAGTTCTTTTAATATTGTGTCAATAGATGTTATGATTATTAATAATTATAGATATGTAATCGATCAAGTGAGAATTTTATCCGTTACTTTCATATCTAGTTGTTTAATCTTTATACAATATTTCAAACGCAAATAAATTACGTCCTTTCATTATACTCCAAGGTATAAATATTTCACAATATGTAAATAACTGCAATGGTTTTAAAGCATACCTTACCTGATAATTTGATGATTGTATATACATGTAATACATCCACTCTCAATAACCAATGTTCTTATATGGTTTCAGCTCGATCGCGATTCGTCTCTATGTGTGTACGCGCACACCTGTGCTGGGCCGCTGCAAATTTAATCAGAGCTCGATGCACCGGAATTTCGCCGAATCTACTCCTTCGTGCTTTTTAACTTTTTTCACCACATAAATATATACATTTGAATGGCCTCATACTGAGTATAAACATCTAGTTTATACGAAAGAAACAAAATAAGAGAATAATAGGTAGATCCAATTAAGAAATGCTTTGCTTTGCTAGGATTTGTTGTTATAGTTGTTCAATGTGTGTATGCATAAGACAACTAACTAATGAATATACTTTAGAGATGCATATTTTGTTTTGTAAAGGTGAACATAATATAATCATACTTATAATATAAATACAAGCTATGTTTATCTCAAAATATTTTTTCAGAAGTGAGATTTGGCCCACGCTCTGACTTATACGAATTAATGTTTCGTGCTAACAATAAAATAAAGTACTGTTATAGTTTATTGTTTGAATGATAGTATTTATTATCTTTAATGAGTATTGTTTTAGTTTTCCTAGAATAAATTATTGCGTATTAAGATTTACTTGTGTTCAATATGTGATTTTTTATTAATATTTATTACTAGATTTCCGCCCGCGGCTTCGCCCTCGTTTTCAAAAAAAACCCGCATAGTTCCCGTTCCCGTGGGATTTCCGGGATAAAACCTATCCTATGTGTTAATCCAAGTTACCCTCTATATGTGTGCTAAATTTTATTGTAATCGGTTCAGTAGTTTTTACGTGAAAGAGTAACAAACATCCATACAAACTTTCGCCTTTATAATAGTATTAAGGCTGCAGTCTAGCAAAATTGCGTTTTTAACAAGTTATTTGACAATTTTTTCCCGGCTAATGAAATGATAAACTGAATTTTTTTTTCTTGTTTATCAATTAGTGTTATATAAGAAATGCGCTTGAATTTTTTCACATTTATAAAGTTACTTTATGTTACCTTAATCAGGCCTTCAAGATAAGTCTCTTTCCCCCAAAGACATTTCGAGCTAAGTTTGTGCACTCACTACGTTGCAACCGATTACAATTTACACAATCTGATCAGCGCATTATTATCCTTATATAGTCGTTATTAAAAACTGCTGAATACAATTGCCGAAAAACTTATGATTTTCCTAATTAGAACGTTATAAATTCATTAAATTTCCCATTTTTTGCCTTACAAAATCTATTGATAAATACTCCTAAAAGTTATTTTTTCCATTAATTTATTCGAGTTGGTTGAAGACCAATGAGTATTAATCCTTTTAAAAAAATTTTTTTTGAATTTTGATAATTCTTTAAATATTAAAAAAATATTTAAAATAATTAGGAAAAATCCTAGCGAATTTCTTTAGTCGCGCTCCTTGGGCCGGAGCGTTCTGACGTGTGCTCTACGCTCGATTTTCCTTCATACCGAAGTGAAAGTTGCTCTACTTCATTAAATTTAATATTTTTGTTAATTGATTATTTTTATCTTAGTTTTGTGCAAATATTCGTATTTTTAAACATTTGATTTCGATATGGAAAATAAACGGAAAAAATACGCGTGTAACTACTAGAAAAAAAATTATCTTCGAACATAAAGTTAATGAAACCAAATAGATTGCAAAGGTGATTGGCAACAATTTCTTTATTTTACGGAATGTCAGTAAAGGGATGTATATTTCTTTAAAACTAAAGTAAGCTCATAAATTTTCTTATAATATAATTTTTAAAGTGAAACTTTTATTACATCGTCTCAAACTTTTTGGTCTGTGTAACGCATGTCGCGTGTATCGCGGCTGCCGAGTAGGTAGGTATACCTACTCGGCAGCCGACCGACACGCGACATGCGCTACACAAAGCAGTGTTCGGAACCGTTCGAACAGTTTCACTTTTACCGTGGTTTCATAAAACCACACAACATTTTTTTTTGAAGTTCCAAAAATGTTTATTTTTCGTTTGAGAAATACGAAATATAATATAAACTTGTATTGAGAACTTGAACTTCCCAAGTTCATCCGGGGAAATCCCCAAGGAAAATGATTTGTTTACTCCAAAATTATATGCCGAGGTGTTTTAATTTTTTGTTCTAGTCATTTTCAACGTAGCGGCATGTTGTTTGATTATTAATTTTGTAACTTAAATACAGGATGTTGGTTTTATATTCTGATCTTACAGGCGCGCTGATGCCTATTCGTTGATGCTTTCCCTTTTCGACGTATTGTTAGGGTACATCACCAATCTGCAAAAAACAAAACTGATGATTCCCAATTGCTGATTAAAAATGAAAAACAAATAATCGACAACAGTGGTGAAAATTTGCTGATCACAATGAAACATCCTTCAGTGGTAGCAGATTTACTCATTTAAAATGTATCGGTGAACAGCGTAAAGGAGAGGAGGACAGGAAAACATTATGAATGTGGATGGTGGATTGTATACAGGGTGTAATCGATAAGTATGTGCAGGCGATTATGACGTTATTATTGCAGGTATCAAAAAACTTAAAACTGATATCGAAATTACTTTACCTAATGAGCAAAATGACAATAATAACTTTTTAAAAGTATAACGAGAAATATCTAAAAAATTTACTTTATAAGTTTATACACTCCCGTATCAAAAAGGGAAAATGGGACTAGTAGAAGTTAAATGTCTAATTCCGGCAAAAGACATGAATGCGGTAGATGCAGTTAAAAATAAAAAATTTAATATTTGAAATACAATGCAAAAAATAACACTTTTTTCATAGATAAGAATCATGACTATTTTTTCCAAATTCAGGGACAACTAAACGTTACAGAAGCAGAAGTCTGCTTATTTGCTGTTTGGACTGGAGTGAATCATTCGTTAAAAATAGAATATATAAAAAAGTATGTAACGTTTAGGCAAAATAAAATGATGGACCATTATCAAGATTTTACATAAATTGCCTACTGTCAGAATTGATTGATTCGAGACTTCAGCATTCGATGCCCATCAAGGACCCATCCTATATCATTCAAGCGATTGAAAAAAAAATAGATAAATCCAGTGCAACCGATAAAGCATCAGAATGCTAGCAAAAGATTTATTAGGTTTATCAATATAAATCTATATATTATACATAATATAATAAATCTGTAGAAGACGCGAAGACCGACATCCGCGCGGACGGAGTCGCGGGCGGAAGCTAGTCAGAAATAAATATCTTTTGTTTTCATTTGCGTATTTTTCTATTTTATAATTTTTTAACACAAACATTACATTTTTTTTATTATATACAAAATTTGTTTATCCGTTTTATTAGTTAAACTGAACAACTTTCACTAAGAAACTTAGGTCGAAAAAAATGTATAGAATTATGCATTTTGTATGGAAAGCTTATTTTTTTTTATATGTATTTCGTCCAAATTTCTTTGTAAAAGTTGATCAGTTATATAAACATGAAGTTGAAGATATCAATAGAAAGTATTCGCAAATTTTGTGTACTGATAAAAAAAAATCACCCGGTGTAATTTTCACGAAAATTGTTTCAAATTGTCATTTTTGGTACTTATTACGAATATTAAATTATGCATACGAATGATTTAATTTTTAAAAATTAAGTGGAGCAACTTTCCCTTAGTACATTTGTATTATTTACATATAGGATGACAGGATGCATTTGTTTGCACTACTAGACCAAGCCCTTAATTACGTATTTGGTTATACATAAGTTTTGATTGTGAATATTACCTTATAGCTTAATTCATTTCTACAGTGATAAATTTCAGAAAATTGTCTATTTTATAAAACAAAAACGTTTAACGAGGTTACGCAAGCGGCCGCGAATCCCACTTTAAAATATAACTTTAAATCCGCGCCACATTGAAAGCGATCTAAAAATTCGATAAGCCCCATTCAAATTCACTTCTATCTGTTATGTAAATCAAGTTTTTTCTGTCAAAAACTCTCCGCTTGGCCTAGATCCTTTATGCCGTACATAGTCTTTGCAACTAGGGGTCTTCTACACTGGTTATATGTCAACTCCATTTGAATAAACTCGAACCTTGCTCGAACCCTTTCCATACAAGTCGACACGAATAGAAAAGTTTTCGTGAACGAAAAAATTGTTTGGAATATACTTATGTGTCATTATTGAAAATCTCAGGGCATTTGTCGTTCGGCCTTTTATCCGATATGTAACTTTTGTCATTTATTAGAGGATGGAATAATTTTTTTGACAAGTTATGTAAGAACCTTGTTATTATGTATGTTTGTATTTGATGTTTTTGAATAGCGTTCAGTTTGTAAGGGTTTTGAGTTATAAGCCTTATTAAAGGGGTTTTCTGACTTCCCTTTTTCCATTCATTGAGCTTGATATATGTCACTATTTTTAATCCATTATGCTTATATCTATTATTACGTAAATATATTAAAATATTTATTTGAAGCAGGCAAATTTTAAGCTTTTATGCAAGTATATTCTAAAAAGCTTTGCTAAAATATATTTCAATTCGGCTTTTAATCGCATGTAAATAAAGATTAATTTTAAATGCGCAACAAATATCAAATACTCTAATTTATTGAATTTTAAATAGCAGCGGTAAATAATGGCAACGTATCTGACGCCACTGATAAGCCAATACATGCGGTTTGTCGGTGCTACGCAGCGTAGAACCATAATTCGTAGCTTACCGTGACAAAACCGTAGCACTGCTACGTCATCTCTCTACGTGAACTATTGAGCCGAGTGTTTGAGAATGATTTATATTGGCTGGTAACAAGCGAGTGTTTGGAACTTTGCTTTTGTTTTAATAAGACAATAGCTTTGTGATGGAACGTTTGTGGGGATTTTTAGTATTTTTGAAATAGTATCAAAGAGAATAGACGGCAAGTTTTGTTGTGTGGTTGTGTGACTGACAGATCTACGAAATTCCTAGTGTCTTTTTCTACTAAAGAACTACACTATGATATTATTCGTTATAAATCATGCTTAAGCATGTATAATATACAAAGTTACTATCTCCTTTTACCATTAAAATATATCAGATAGTTCTTTTTCCAATCTGTAATCGTTAATTATCTAGAAATGCATTGCTTCCTTATTTTATTTCTCATTATTATTTAAAAGCAGTTGTAACTAAGTGAGATTATCCTTAAATTATGACTTGTCATAGCAACAGAAGTTCCAAATGGAGTGGATGCAAACTGTTCTATGAATACTCTCGTAAGTTATATGACAAGGGTTGCAGTAAAACCGAGGTTTACATTATGGCGGATTCTGTCCGTCTGTTTGTATCCCGAATTCAAATGTGTGCTTTAAGTTTTCAAGAGATAAACTTGGTACGGCTTGGAAATGCTCGGTTTATTTTGGTATAAAATGTTGTTTTTAATTAATTGGTGGTGGGTTTTATGGATTTGCTGTGATTTTGGGTGGACGACATTGTAGTTATTGTTTTAAAATATATTTATAAATATATTTCTGCATGTTGCTAATTGCTAATTTTGCATGTTTATATTGAAAGAGTTTAATTACTTTGTTAACTAATTGAAAAACATCAGAATGAACAAAACAATATATGTATAAGAAAAGATAAAAATTACACACAGTAGTACCAACTTTAATATTTATATTAAGTAACATAATTCAATTCTTTGAAGGGAAACTTCTTTTGACGCGTTGAAAATAAAATTTCAAGGTCGCGTTATGGAAATACCGCCACGTCATGGAGTAAGGCGACGATATCTTTGAATCTTTCCTACAAAGTTTCTCTTCTGAAACGTGTGCTCGGCACATACGCTCTTTTTCGATATGTCAAAAAAGTTGAAGTTACCATTTCAAAACCTCAACATTGTTAATTCACTAGTCATTTACGATATTTCTCAGCAAAAAACTGCTATAAATTCCCCACATCTTGTCCAAGCGCAATGTTATGTTGAAAAAAGCCTTTAATTTCCTGTTGCCTGGACGCGACCGGACGCTCCGGGTGTATACAGCCAGACTCTTGTTCTACGCTGGAATATTTGCGTCGTGGCTTTTAATAAACACGTGAAGTTTTATGGGTATAGTCTTTAGTGTATGCTGTTTATATTATTAATTTATACTGTTAATGATATGCAAGGATTTGGTTAGTATAGTAATTTATTTTTAAAACTCAAACTCAAACATTTATTTATTCAATTAGACTTCTTCTCGAAGCACTTTTGAAACGTCATTAACTAGGTAGTTAAAATTAATGATGAAGTTGAAGAATTTGTTCGTTACAAAACACTGATTTCGAGAAGTACATTTTATCGCAGGTTTAATAAGACTACTGAATCTGGTGATCCACAATTATTGAAATAGGAAAACGAAGAAACTGACTGAAAAATAAATTGATATTCAACCGATTTACCTGGTAAAACTATGCCACATTTTTCATACTTTTACTTTTACCCATGTCATTAAATTCAGTTAAATAGGTAATATGTACCTACCTTAAACTCTGACCTTATTACTCAAACGTTAAACCAACTTATCAACCAACTTTTCTATTCTAAACCACAAAACAATTGTTATTTATACTCCAAGCAAACAATGCATGTAACGCCACACTATGATCATGTGTTGGCGATTTGTAATCTTGCTATGGAGGCATCGCGTCGGCATTGTTAGGCCTCGGCAGATGTTATGTGTCCGCCACAATGTGACATACAGTGGTGGAGAATGGATGGTAATATTAAGTGGAAAATAGAATAAATAGTGTACTATGATATTATAGTGAAAGAAGGAAAGATTGTTTTTGAGTGTGTAAAATTAATTAATAATTAAATATCTTTGAATATATGGATTCATATTATAGTACAAACAAAAGAAGGAAGAATTTATATTTTCGCAATCGAGAATAGAGCAAAATAAAACGGGAAGCTGACGATATAGGGATACCGGGCGGAGCACTGTAAATGCCCTCTAAAGTCAAGTGACATTTGTTATTTAAATTATTTTTATTAAATTATTAAAGCTTTTGCTTTTAGAATTTTATCATCCTACTAATCCTACTAATATTATAAATGCGAAAATTTGTGAGGATGTGTATGTGTGTGTTTGTTACTCTTTCACGCAAATGCTACTGAACCGATTACAATGAAATTTCGCACACATATAGAGAGTAACTTGGATTAACACATAGGATAGGTTTTATCCCGGAAATACCATGGGAACGGGAACTATGCTGGTTTTTTTTAAACGCGGGTAAAGCCGCGGGCGGAAAGCTAGTGTCTATATAATTAAGGTTGGTGAATACAATAAACACAAGAAATTGTAACTATTGTAGACCAAATTGACAAAATGTTTTCGTACCCCATCTTTTTTATCCTAAATGGATGGACCAAAAACATCTAAATCTCATCCGCCGCAGCAGTATATCCAAAACAAGAATAAAGAAGGGGGAGGCAGGGGCAATTAAGAGCACAATTAGAGGACAGTGTGTTGCAGATTACGGCCGCAGCCTCCAAGCTTCGCATTCTGCCTGCCAACAAACTATTAAGACGTTTCAACTCTTTATGGCTCTGTGTATCGACCATTTCTGGATGGTTGTAAGAATTTTGAAATAAGTATTTATTAAGTCAAAATTTAATTATTGATTCAATTAGGGCAAATGTTTAAGGTAAAATAAGTGTATAGTATAAAAATGAATCGCCAAATGTGTTGCTCAGCGTAAAACTAAAGAATAGCTTGACCAATTTGGCTATTTTTTATCGTTTTTGTTATAAGAATGGATTTTATGGTGAGAAAACACGAAAACTAAAAAGGGACGGAACAACGACTGCCAGGTTTGATAGTTAATAATATAAATAAAGAATATATTTAGAGATCACTCTTAAGTGATAAGGCCGCCTTCTGTGCTGGACTAGTTTTTAAGTTTTAATTTTAAGGATTAATTTGTATGCCAGCACAATAAAGTGTAAATAAATAAATAAATAAATAAATAAATATTTTTATTTAATTCACAGGCTGGCCAATCAAGGACATCATTGCTCTAAATGTTCATTGGTTGATGATGACGTCATATTTTAGTAAACCTATCAGAAAAGAGATTATTCTCTTCAAAATTTTGGCACGTTCACCGCTACAAATAGTGATTTTAATATAGGAAAGTAGATGTTATTCACAAATGTATACGGGCATGTACAGAAATATATTTTAGCGGTTTCAATTTACGTAACTGGTATTTGCAACTTATATCTTGTAAGAAATATCAAACGTAAACGCAAAATGTTTCAAGGTTATTTTTGGTGTGGAATAAAAATACAGTAAGTAGATATGAAAGAAAGTTTTATATTTTTATTTGCATTTTATGTGATATTCGGATAATAGATATTAAATTCACAAACGATGCAAATATAGTTATTATGAAGAGTAATAAAGGAAAAAAGCAAATCTATACTAATAATATTATAAAGCTGAAGAGTTTGTTTGTTTGGACGCGCTAATCTCGGGAACTACTGGTCCGCTTTGAAAAATTCTTTCGGTTTTATATAGCCCATTTATCGAGGAAGGCTATAGGCTAAGACCATAGGCTATCATCACGCTAAGACCAACAGGAACGAAGCAATGCGGGTGAAACCGCTGGGAACAGCTAGTGTATAATAAATAATTATATACAAAGTTTGCATTTCTATGTCAAATATATGCCTTGTTTAAATTTCTCTTCCTATAAGTCTCACCTGTATCCCAACACATTATATTATGATCGCGATGAAACATACATTTGATAAGTTTGCATTGTAATATGAAAACAATGACAAAGATGTATTGTCACGAAACGTAAAGGAAACATATACTTCATATTATATAGAAAGAATACACAGTACATATTGATATGTAGTCAGTGAGTAATTTGAAAACGAGATCATTCTAAAATATAAAAATGTGTGTGCGTGTAACCTTTACGCGCGATTGAAGTAAAACGCACATGTCAATATAACCTTGTTATTGAATATTATAAAATGTCGCAATTGTCAGAAAATTTATTTTTAATTTACTTATTTTAAAAGTAATCAATAAACAAGTATATTTAGAGATTTTCAAAAAATTTTGCAATTTAAAATAATGTTTTTAAAACTGTTGAATTTTTCATTCACTTTGCTATTCACAATTGATCCGTTTGAAAATTTGAAAATAAATAATCCTAATTGATTATGATATTTGCCACTAGCTGGCGTATAAGTCAAGAAGCGTGTAGTATATGACATATACTTACAACCAATCAGAATTATTATTTTTAAATGGCGGAAACTACACAGCGTTACTTCCGTCAGAAAAAAAATCTGAGTTACTCCCTAGTCGCGCCTAAAGAAGTTTTACTTCAAAAAATCCTATGATCTAAAAGATAATTTTAGACACAGTTTTTCCTTGATTGCAAGAATATAACACTAGAAACAATGTACCCACGTTAGATACTCAATAACATTCCATAAAGTATATTGGAAAAATAACTAAAATGACTTTTATTTATTGTATTGCCGAAGAGAAGCAAGTTATTTTTGTAAGACAAAGTCAATATTGTTATCCACGATCAAAGAATGTTTTCGACGTTATATCCTTGAGTTGAGTTACCAAAATAAAGTAAGTTTTACAAGCCCAAATAGGTGATATTACACAAAAATACTAGTCATTTCCTTTCTTGAACAGGCGTGTAAACAATCACCTTAGAACAGCGAAAATCGCTTCTTTAGAAATAAACTTGTTTACTGACTGCGCTGTTTCATATAGCCATGAAAAGATAGCGCTTTTATATTACCTTCGAAGAATTTCTTGGAAATATAGGGAGGCTTATAAATTTTGAAGTAAAACTTCTTTAGGCGCGACTAGGGAGTAACTCAGATTTTTTTTCTGACGGAAGTAACGCTTACTATAGTCTGTGTAGTTTCCGCCATTTAAAAATAATAATTCTGATTGGTTGTAAGTATATGTCATATACTACACGCTTCTTGACTTATACGCCAGCTAGTGGCAAATATCATAATCAATTAGGATTATTTATTTTCAAATTTTCAAACGGATCAATTGTGAATAGCAAAGTGAATGAAAAATTCAACAGTTTTAAAAACATTATTTTAAATTGCAAAATTTTTTGAAAATCTCTAAATATACTTGTTTATTTATTACTTCTAAATTAAGTTAATTAAAAATAAAAATAAACATGTTGCGGATTATAATCAATCTATTTTAAATATTGCTGAAGACAAAGTAGTATCCATAGCAACAGATATGTATATAGGTTGTCATTCAGTTGAACAAGAAGCATATGTACGCCAACAATTTCATAAAATGTCAGTTATTGATACAGGAGGATCGCCTTATGAAATCATATTAGTTCTTAACAAATTTTACATTATTACAACCAATATTGATGTATCTGATGGCTTAGCCAACGGTTGTGTTGGAAAGTTAGTGTATATTGAACGTGATGACAGTGATAACATCATACGCTTATGGCTTGAGTTTCCTGGTAAGATAGGAGAGAAAATTAGGAAAAAAGCTGCCCATCATATTCAAACTCTAAACATTAGTAGAACAGCAGTCCCAATTTTACGAAGATCGTCATCTGTACCAATTAATAGAAATAAGACAATATTTGCAAAGAGAAATCACTTTCCATTAGTATCTGCTTGTGCGCTTACAATACATAAGTCTCAAGGTGGTACTTTTGATCAAATCGTTTATGAATACAATAAAAGTCACAGTCAGCAGCTGTTATATGTAGCATTATCACGAGTAACTGATATAAATGGATTGTTCATTGTCTCAAACACCGATGACAACAAATTTTATCATGGAAGAAAGCGTCCAGGGGGAATAGTTGATTTACAGTGTGAATTTGAAAGACTTTCAAATTCTCGCCTAATAACACAACAGGGGCCTTAGACAAAGTAACAATTAAAAAACGATAACGAAGTTAGAAAAGGAAAAATGTATGGGATTGACATTAGATAGACCACGTGATCTAACGCGGCGTATGTCAATCCCATACATTTTTGCCTTTTCTAACTTCGTTATCGTTTTTTAATTGTTACTTTGTCTAAGGCCCCAGGAAGAATTATATAACCTTGTAAATGAGAGTAACATTACATTATTTTCCTTCAACTGCCAAAGTTTACGTGCTCATGTTTCTGATCTGAATGATAAAGTATTAAAAAGGTCCACATTGCTGTTATTTTCCGAAACTTGGATGAAAAATGACGAACAAATTCTTATTGAAAATTTTTATTGCGTTACCCAATACAAACGACCCAACTCAACTGCTGGTGGAGTAGCTGTATATCATTCATCTACAGATACACTGAACAATGTAACACCAATTCAAAATATTTCACCAACTATATTATCACAAATTTCCGATGAGGTTTCACAAATTGGTGACATCGCCTTGGTTCGATGTGTTAATACGAATGACCAACCTGTGATTATCGTTGTTATTTATATTTCTACAAATACTAGCCTGACAAATATCATAAAATTTATTCATCAGCAATTACTTCACTTCACAGTTGAAGGTTCTCGACTTTTAAATAGTAATTATCATGAATTACCGATGATTCTAACTGGAGATTTTAATGTTAATTTTCGCTCTCAGGAATCTCAGCCGTTAATTGATTTTTTAGAAGAAAAATTTGATTTATCTATGAATACTTCTCGACTTCATTCAACAACGCGTTTCGGTACAACGATAGATGCTGTATTTTCAAGAAAAGTAGCAAATTTAGAGATTAAAATTTATGTTTCACATTATAGTTACCACAAACCTATAATTTCGCACGTAAGAAATTATGATGACATTCAATTACCTGTTTCGAATGAATAATATTAATATAACATTTAAATAATCTTTGTAAAGCACATGAATAATAAATATAATTAAATTATAATATAATATTTATTTATTTAAGTTAATAATTAATCATTTCAGTGATATATGTCGTCAACGCCAAAGAAGTTTTACTTCAATCGCGCGTAAAGGTTACACGCACACACTTTTTTTTTTTTATAAGCATTTATTATCGCATTGTCACATCAAGATCACGTCATGATTACTGCAACTATTGCTTCTAATTACTATCCTGTTTCTATAGATGAAGTGATATATCATTTTCCGTTCCGTTTGAAAGAGAAATGAATATCAAATTCACTGGATGCAATGTCCTTTAGCATAATCAAATATTTAGTCGATTAAACCAACATAATATTCATATTACAATTAACTTGACATGTGCTTTATTTAAATGAAATAGAAATGTAAATCTCCTCTATGCTCTGTAACATACACTCATTTCATTCCCTGCAGGTTGCATTTTTATTTAAAAATACATATAATGACAAATAAAATTCGCACAGTGAGTGGAGCTATACCGAAAATCGCCAACAGAAAGTAGGCAGGTGCAAAACCGAACGTAAATAAGCTATGCCCACAATTTGCGGAAACTAGACAAACAGTCGTTTGTACTTAGACTATCTTGCGGCGAATATTGGGACATTATTTTGTGTTCTATTTGCCAACATTTACACATGGTTTTGGTACATTTAACGTTATGGTTAAATGGAAATTACGTTCGAGGTGTGCCAAAACGTACCAGCTTCTATTTATACAACAGTTATTTTCAATTATAATTTGTTCAATCAATGAGATTTTTTAAAGATTATAAAAAAATCTATCGCGAGGTAGGATTCGAACCTTTCTCTCTCTCGACTCTCAATAAGCATAAGTAGGCTTCAAAATATTATAATGTAACTCAATGTTCATAAATGAACCTGGATGAACCATATTCTTCAATGTATTTTGTAACCCGTTTGGTTAGTACCAGAATATATTTACTAATAGTAACTTAATTACTAACAGTAAACAATAATATAGGTAAAAACTTTTTTAAGCCTTATTTTAGTAATTTGCAAATGTTCTCCCATTTCATCTTATAAATTATGAATCTAAACATCTTTCTGGAATCCAATGATCATGATTCAAAGATTTATGAATTTTCATTAGGCCTTGTACCTTAATTTAAATAGACTTCAGAAATAAATTATTTTAATAAGTCGCTATTACTTCTTAGAATTTATGCTTTAATATCTTGCATCTTTAAAAATAAGATATCAACCTTTGAGCACCGAATAATGCTGAAAAGTCAACGAATAAAGTGCCAATTTTACACTGGCTCCAGGTGATTGTTCCAGTTTAATATTGGTAAAGAAAAACATAAAATTTAACCAGCTATCGAGAGCAACATGCATTCCTCCCACGTGCAATAATACCTCCTTACAAACAGGAATTCCCAAAAACTTGGAATCCGATTTACGTGACACACGTCTGAAACTCTAAACTCCATTTTTAAGCTCAGGTACTAAGAAATTCAACGACTGTTCGCAGCACTGTAATCATGTTTCACTTGAAATCGAGTCTGTGAGTTTGGGCATCTCACGTTATCGGATTTGCTCGTACGCGCCCCGAATCTTCAGTCTAGAACTAGACTTTATCTAGGAACTGTTATAGGAATAGCTGGTGGAAATGTTTTGGGGGTGGTCATTAATGTGAAAGTGGATATTTCTTTATCTGTTGGGGCATGGCAGCTTCGAGTGGAAATGTTTTTGGGATAGTCGTTACAGTTCATGTAGATTTTATATATGTATTTTCTTCTATAGAAAACTACATGAATGCTTTCAGATTCTGTAATTAAAGTTTGGTTAATTGGAACGGTGAACATTTTTTTGGATAATTTTAAGTGCCTATGTTCAAGCTCTAGATATTAATAACTAGGTTTCCGCCCGCGGCTTCGCCCGCGCAGTCAAAGAAAAACCCGCATAGTTCCCGTTCCCGTGGGATTTCCGGGATTGCGTCATTTTCCCGGGATAAAAAGTAGTCTATGTCCTTTCTCGGGTATCAAAATATCTCCATACCAAATTTCATGAAAATTGGTTCAGTAGTTTAGGCGTGATTGAGTAACAGACAGACAGACAGAGTTACTTTCGCATTTATAATATTAGTATGGATTCTCCTGGCTAAATCCTTGGAACTTTCAGAACTTGGAACCTTCAGCTTCCATATCTATAGATAAAAATTTTTTTAGCTGTTTGTTGGCAATAGTGTTAAATAATTAGTGTTCGCGCTTAAAATTTACAAACACATTTCGCTTTAAACCGTTCATGGTTGAAGTCTCCAAACAGTTGCTCCTCCAATTGTTGAATATTGCCCGCGAGGTTGTATTTTAAATTGGCAATTGTGATTTATCGTTCCTCTGTTGAATCATCCACTTTTCAGCGTTCCTGAAAAATAAATAAAAAAAGGTTTTCAAGTTTTTTTTTCATTTATTAAAAATTTTTGACTAAATTTTACGTAAATGCTTAAAATGCACCACCTTATATTCTAGAGGGGTCTATTCTCTATCTATCTATCTTAACATGAAGAGTGCTCGTCCTGACAAAAGAAAATCGCCTATCGTTGTATAAGAATCCAAAAAACGAGAAAATGTATTTGTATAAGTCGTATTACATAAATAAATAATTCCCGTCCACGATCATAAAATCTCCATCGCAAAATGTACAAAGAAAACTTTGGAATAGTAGGTAGAAAAATGTTGAAATTGTGAATAAACATGAATATTAAGAGCGATCCAAATGTCAGGGGACTTTTAAAGTGAAATATAAAATGTTTTGGATTTAGGCCAAACATTGCACAAGAATATTACATTATTACACACGCTTTAGCATTCGCTGGAGGCTGAATAAGTGAAAGATTTGGCAACATAACGAAATGAGAGATTCCTTTCAGATTAATTTTCAACTAGCTGCTAAATGTTTCATCTTTTTATGTAGTTTTCGACAAATGGAAAGTTTGCGTGTATAATTTGAATGAAACTGTGTAGCGCAGCTTTATATAATTTTCCGTGAAATATTCAATACGTTTTATTTGACCATTGATGATATAGACGGCGAAAGAATATATTATATGTTGCAGGCAAGTTGTACAATTTCTTCTGTTTACAAACGGCGTCTGTCACTTTACAAACGCTAGGCATCAAAATGTTATATGTCGGTTTGGTTAAGGTGATGAATTAATTTTTCTAACATTTACGGCCCTTTTTAAACCTTCGTAATTTTTATATTATTAAAGTTGTCGTGATGAAAATTCTTGACAAGAAAGTTCAATAGTAACACAATACGTCTACCGTTTTAGAAACATGATTCCATGATATTTTCTCGATAGAAAAAAAATACAAAGTTCTCATTGTTATTTTTTTTTAATCTCTGGCATCTTCAAAATAACAAACGTAAAGTTACGACTTTTTGGATATTAACTATAAAATATACAACCTATACGTCTACCGATTTAGAATTTTGAAATATGCGATGGTTTTGAAATAAACAAGAAATACTTGAAATTAGCGCGCGACCAGCCAATATAGCGAGAGCCGCCCTGTACCTTCCTACCCCGATCGCTGCACTGCACATTCCCGCTACGGCCGTCACACGGGGAACTTGTGTCGCTCGCGCAATCGTAACAAAGGGTGACAACACGATAAGACAAAATGAGACAAATGGGGACAATAAAGAAAATAAGAAGAAGAAACATAAAGGTTGGAGGAAAAAGAATGCTTACAATTGGAACAAATTAATGAAGTAAGTTGGTTTTATTTTAAATTTGATGATAATTGTATTATAGACGATGTTTGATATGTACCCCTGTTTTAAGTACATAATGAATGTGTAAGATTTTTTCATTTATAGCATAGATAATCTTTTCAGAAATCCGGAATCCAGAAGGAAAATAAACCCACTGATTGTTCACAATGTGAACCCACTCCTTCGTAAGTACCTTTATTCAGTCAAAAATGTATGTTATCAACGCTCTACTGGTTTTATCGCATGATTCCATTTTTAGCAAAAAGCAACAAAGTGCAAAGAAATAAAAAATCATGGTGAACTTAGTGGAAGTATGGTGGACGTAATATGGAACAGGAGCTCATTGGAGTAGTATTATATTTAAAAAAAAATACGAAAAAATTTCAAGAATTACATTTCTTAGTAGGTGGTAGATAAGTATGTTGTATAAAGAATTTGATGTTGATATTTATTTCATTTATACTTACTACACCTGTGCGGGAAATTGCTTAGTACTAAAACAGGTTTATATTCATATTTACATAGTAATGTGAGTTTTCATTTCGAAAAACTTTGTGTAAGTATATTAAATTGAGTTCCTGGGTGATCTGGAAACACAATTGGGCCCGGAAGATGGCGCTGCAGTCACTCCTCCTAATCACATGAACCGATTTGGATGAATATGTACATGGTATAAATAAGCCAATGTTCGTCTCACATTGCTGTACCTGCCTACCTACCCTACCAGGGCCTAACTTTGTTCTGGCTATTTTATTTTGATTATTTGTAATGAATAATTACAATTATAATAGAGTGCAAAAAATAAATACATGCGTCAATATATTTTGTATTTTTTTTAAACAATTTTTTTATTAAAAAAAAATATCATTCCGGCCGCGGCTTTGCCCGCGTGGAATTAGGTTATATCGTGAATCCTGTTTTATCTCACAGAAGTGTTCAGTTCGGATAAAAAGTATCCTATGTGTAAATCCAGGCAATTAGCTATATTTTATCAAAATTGGTAATGTAGTCTTGACGTGATTAAGTAACAACTAACAAAAAAATATACAAATTAACATCCAAAGTTTCGCATCAGTTTTACTGTATTAGTGATATCTTCCACTCTTGACTTTGACTGAGAAGAATTAGGGTTTATAACTTCTTTCAGAAATAGTACCTTTCATTTCTGGACATGATGTAATATCTACGTCAGCATCAAATTCTATCTAAATCAATTCAGTAGTCCGCGTTATTGAGTACCATTTCATTTTTTCAGAGTAACAATATTTTTTGTTATTTTAAAGATTATTTATAACCTGTATTATTTTGTAATAAAGTAAACATTACGAAATAATAATAATTATTAATAATGTCTAAGTAGTTGTTAAAAAGAAGATTATTTGTTTATAAGCAAGAAAATAAAACCAATAAATCAACAATTAAATAAATGTATAACAATATTATAACTGTATGACGACTCCATACATGTTTGTCCCGAGTCGGCCAGCGGCAGCGCGGCGAGTTTGCAAGAATGACTTCGCGCACACCCGCGTTCGCGATAGCGAGCTATTAGACTCCGCCCGCCAAGCAGTGGATTTTTTTTTGTGTATCGTCTTAAGGGGGTGGGTTAGGTTAGATTCTTATTTTTAAAACCACACAGATTTCTGTGGAGGAACCCCGCGAAACCAGGGCTCTATCGGTTCGCAACCGTCTTCTTGTGGACGTTTGAAAAAAGTAAATACACTGCATATTACAAAATGCCGCGCGTTTGTAAACGGCGAGATTATGCAATTTGCCTGCGATATTAGACTACAAGCCCGCATAGGACAAAAATATGGGTCAAATGAACCACCAGGGGACATATCTAGAACGATAGCAGAGCAAAAAATAATAAGATTCATCACTATGCCGTCACTTGTAAGCTGTCCAACTGAGTGCAGATGAGAATTGAAAAGTACAGGTAGACTCGGTAAATTTTGGTCATATATTTTTGTACGGCATTCTTAACCATCGATAGATCCATTAAAAATAATAAGAAACCGCTCAGTGCCGTACAAAAATGTGGGTCCACCAAGTCGGAATTTTTATTTAATTTCCGAGAGTTACCGGGGGTAAATTTGGTCATTTGACCATGTACGGCATCTGTGTCATACTATTGCTATACTGCTTTTAATCCATTATTCCGCAACGCCGTACAAAAATCATGGGGACAAGGGGAAAAAATCGAGAGATGCAATCCCCTCTCTTTCCCCACTCCAGGGGGTCATTTGACTAAGTACGGCTTCGGTTCCAAAACATTATCTAGCACTCAAAAGTACTATTAAAAGCAATGCCGTCAAAAAATAATTGTTCTTTTAAATGTATACCAATAATCATCTTAATTTCATCGAATTCTTGATATAAAGAGCTGTAAGGTCATTTGACCCTGTACGGGAACTTTTTTTTTAACATGATATTGTAAAATTCAATTGTTGTATAGTATTGCCGTTCAAAAGAAACCGTTCTAAAAAAAGTTATAGAGAAATGCAAAACCAGAAATTTTGTTAAAGTTTAAACATCGTAGATTAATGAAATATAATAGTTTTCTACACTTTATCCGTTGTTTTAAATAGTATTAACATAGATAAATTAGGAAAAAACGATGCCGTACATTTTTGTGCAGACCACATCTTTTAGGCTGATGAAAGCGACGAAAGCTACAATTTTAAGAGTGCTTTATGGCCATTTGATACGGCATTAACATATTTTTACACAACTACGGCAAAGCAAAAGGAGGGTTATGGTTGTTTACAGGTCATGTATGTATGTTCATCTATTCCCTCGTAACTTCTAAACTACTTATCAGAATTCGACAAATGACATATCATTAGAGGCGTCTGAATTGTTCACTGGATAACCAACGACCAGCTAGCTAAAGGCTATATGGGGTTTCACAAAATCTAATGTGGCGCCCTCTAGCGGACAAAACATACAGAGTAAAAAAATAAAGTTAAGATAAATATGCAGTGTTTGGTATCATTTGAAAGCGCTTTACTTGTACATTTTGAATATGTATATATTACTAGCATTTGTTTGTGACTTTACCTGTATTCATGGACTGATTGCATATAATTCACATCTTTTCGTTCATAGCTTTTTTATTAGTTCATCAATTTAACGGAGTCCATTCCACCTGACTCCGACTTTCCAAGGTGATAATTAACCACCTCGAGCTTCTTAATATTAATGTATATTTATATTTTATTATAAAAATATAAAGCAAATATTTCGTTATATGGATTTTTTTCTTTTTCAGATTTTTCCCCTTTGAACCAACGAAAATGTACGGCACATGAAAAAATATTATCTATGCATAAAATACTTCAAAAATAAATTTATTTCGTGTTGTGTCAAATGACCCCCTGGAGTGGGGAAAGAGAGGGGATTACAACTCTCGATTTTTTCCCCTTGTCCCCATGATTTTTGTACGGCGTTGCGGAATAATGGATTAAAAGCAGTATAGCAATAGTATGACACAGATGCCGTACATGGTCAAATGACCAAATTTACCCCCGGTAACTCTCGGAAATTAAATAAAAATTCCGACTTGGTGGACCACCATTTTTGTACGGCACTGAGCGGTTTCTTATTATTTTTAATGGATCTATCGATGGTTAAGAATGCCGTACAAAAATATATGACCAAAATTTACCGAGTCTACCTGTACTTTTCAATTCTCATCTGCACTCAGTTGGACAGCTTACAAGTGACGGCATAGTGATGAATCTTATTATTTTTTGCTCTGCTATCGTTCTAGATATGTCCCATGGTGGTTCATTTGACCCATATTTTTGTCCTATGCGGGCTTGTAGTCTATATATGCCTGCTACATTTCGCATTGAATTAAAAGAGTTTTGGGTTACTTATTGATGCAGTGAGAGGAAAATAATCTTCATATCTTCATATAGTTTTAGCTCAAACACTGTGGCCTTTCATAACGCTGGAATTAAAACGTTATATTGAAACCACAAGACGTTGCCTGTTTAAAATTACAGATGACAGGTAATGTATTATTCATGGCGGAAAGTTGGTCCAATAAGATCGTGGGTTCTCGGATGAATCGGGTGTAAAGCTTGTTGCATAACTGAGCGGTTAACTTGAGAATAAAAAAAATGGAATTTATTGTTTACCAAAAAATGATGCTAACAGAAATAGCGATAGAAAGGTAGGATGACGTAAAATCAGAGAGTCAAGTGTGGTCTACATATAATGTGGCTTTTTATTTTGTTTATTTATCTTAGGCAACTCAAGGCCCATATAATTCACTAGCTGCGCTCCGCGGTTCCAGCCGCGTGGCTCCGCTCCTGTTGGTCTTAGCTTGATGATAAGCCTTTAGCTTTTCTACATGAATCGGCTATTTAACATCGAATTAATTTTTTCAAATCAGACCAGTTATAGTTCCTGAGTTTAGCGCGTTCAAACAAACAAAAACTTCAGCTTTATAATATTAAGTATAGATATTACCTTACCACTACCACCCAACCATTGTGATGACGATTATTCCTATATTAGTACTAGTATTAGCAAGTGGTCGATGATTTAACATTTTTCTGTATTGTAAAATTTAAAGTTGAAGTTCTGGGCGTGAATTTGCAGACGAAATTCTGTTGGAATATAATTGTATATTAAAATGTAATAAATAATGAAAATAAATAAAACACATTTATGAATATGGTTTAACAGTCCAAAATAAATTGTGAAGCTAAACCTTTACCGTGGTCTTCTACTATTTACACATAAATTTAATGAATTCAGGTGTTGCCGTTATATTTTGCCGTCGTATTCTTTTAGCCTTGTTTTAAACTTGTTTTAAACCATACTCCTAAATTGGCTTCTATCCCTCTCGTATGATGAAACTGAACTAATTATTAAAACCACCATCTAAACTTCTACATTTCTCACTCAACCTCACAAACTCACATAATCTCACTCTCGCATACTCACACACATAACATTCTCACACTCTCTCACAAACACATACCTGCACATTTTTGTCTTTTTAAAATTTGTATAAATCGTCTTACTTACTTTTATCATTACTTTGTGTTTCTGTTTTGGAGATATGAATGTTAAAATTTTGGTTAGTGGAACTACCAATGTATGGAGGCGGGCGTTGGCACCTGTGCCGCAACTTATTTAAGCTTTTATGGGTGCCATCGTTCATAAAGTTTTTGTAATGTGTTGTTGTGTTCCAAATAAACAATTTTGATTTTGATTTTTTGTTTTTGATTGAATGTGTTTTATTTATTTTCATTGATTTTGATTTTGAACTCATTAATGTTTTTTCTTGAATGCGCTGTTCCTTCGGATCATTATAAATATTATAATAGGAGAATAAGAAAATAACAGCATGAATATTTTCTAGCTTGATTAAAATTGAATTCCATTTTTAAGATATTTTTTCTTGAAGATGTAATTTCAATTAAAATACATTTTTTCATTTAAATAATATTAATTATAAAACAAACAGCTTGTAATATGAACTTGAGCTTCAACTGCATTAGTGTAAGAATTTTCGAAATTGATCCAGTTATAAAAAATAAAATTAAAAATACTTTATTCTTTAAGACATAATGCTTACATAGTGCTTAATACAGTTTCTTAAAGAAAAACGTTAAAATGTAGTAAATAAAATCAATGGTTCCTGCACTAGGCAATGCCTGTCCTGCGGGACCGTGAAATGTTTAACATTGTAATTTTACGAACAGAGTGGCGAATATTTTTTGGTAAATATTTAAAATTCAGATTTAAATTTAACACATAAACATATAAAAATCGAGTTATTAGTATAAAACCTAGAATATTAGAATATTTTTATTGTTCGACTTTCCTACTTTCAGTGAGCGACAAGCCGTAACGTATAGATGTAATTTGCATTTTAATTCGATCAGCGACGCTCGAGGTGCTATTAACACCTTTTAATTATAGAAACTATACCTCCACTACAGGATAATTTGAAAGAAAATCCGATGAAAACAGCAAAGCTTTTTTGTTTATGTTTTTGTTGGGATAGCCTAGATTCACCTTCGTTTTATTTTTTTGACAATTATGTAACTAAGTTTTGTGAAAACTCTTTTTTATTATTTAATAATTATACGAGCTTTATTAAGCGGGTTGGCTTGCATGCAAAACCTTTTAATTGTTAATTAAATTGTTTAATTGTTGCACAAAAATGAAAATTATGTTTAATTAATAGTTTGTTTAAAAATAACCATAATCGAATCAAGTAGAGTATACGATAGGCATATCCTCTTATCATCAATCGATGGCATCGCTTGAACTTGATAATTTCTTCGCTTCAACTAAATTATAAAAAAAGAATGTTTAAAACATTTATTTCTTGCACTTGTAATTTCTAATGTTTCTGTATTTAACGAGAATCCTTTTTTGAGCACTCTTGAATCATCATATTTCCAAAGATAGAATATAATACTGTACCAACATTACGTAGCAAATAATTTCTACCGTTTCTACTAAGTAAGCTTTGATTTCTACGAAATAGTTGAACAATAGTGCTACTTATAGAAGCCGTAGCAATGTCGCTACGGTATTGTCATGTAACCGACATATTCTGTGTAGCAAGTGTCGGCTGTTTGAATATTCAATCGATAGTGTGAATCGTGCCTAACGGCCACAAGCGCGGTGTGTAAGGGAATTGTGTTGTACGGGATTAGGCTTGTTATGCACTTTATTTTTTTTATGTAAATAATCGATATGTTTGACAATGCAGAAAACAATGACTTTTTACGGATTTATTTCAGCAATTATTTAGGTACTTCTGTTTTAACAGACAATCGCCTGGTTAATATAATACTCAAAACTTACAAATACTGATTGAAAGCTCACTTTTTATCTTAATAATACTCTGTAAGTATTAAAAATCCCTGTTAAATTAAAATTATAAATTATGTAATATTGTTTCGATTTAAAATTCAGTCCAACACACAAACAACAAACAACAAAGCAAACAAGGCTTATTTTTACTATTTACTAAAATGAAGCTCACAATGATTATTAAATACTCATATTAGCAAATTTAAACGAATAGTTGATACCATCCAGTAATTCCTCGTGAACAATACAAGTAATATAATTCACGTGTCGTGAGAGCTTTCAGCGCAGCTGCGCCTCCGAGACGCTCTCTTTCAGTGCTAAAAAGCGCATAAACCCGTATAGCCGATTGTGAAGGTATGGTATGAGGTAAGCGCTGAAGCGATTTATTATTCATTATCCATAGCTGACCAGTAGTTGACATTATCATGTCAACTAGTGGTGCGTCTGATCGTAAGCGATGAACATTTTTACAACAATTCATATAATATTTATAAAGTAAAATACACGCTTGACTAAGAATAAATTCATGAAATTATTGTACTGCCACCCACCCACCACTTGATAAGTGTACAAAGTTTGAATTAAATGTTTCCAATTAAAGGACCCTAGGGACCCACTCTCCACGATCGCCGAAAAATTGATGCGCTGGAGATGTGGTGTTGGAGGCGGATGCTGAAAATACCGTGGACGTCGTTCCGAACCAACGTCTCGATACTCAAGGAACTAAACATCGAAAATAGGCTTTCGTCGATTGTGCAGATGCGAATATTGAAGTTCTTTGGCCACATCACCAGAAATGAGGATTCCTTGGAGAGGCTTGTGGTGCAGGGACAAATTGAGGGCAAAAGATCACGGGGCCGCTCACCTACACGTTGGACCGACCTTATCGGTAAAACGACCCAGTCCAGCCTTGTAGAATGTGCTCGTAATGCTACCGATCGTCAGAAATGGAGACGTATTGTTGGACAGGGAGCGAACAAAGAAGTGACCACATCTAACAGGAATAGAGCACCATCACCATAACCACGACCACTCTGTCAAGAGTGCACGACTAAGAAGAAGGGACCCACTAAATCGAGTCTAACGAGTCATACAGACCTACAAACTTACAAACATACAGGTGAAGATAATAAAACGTACTAAATCGCTATTGTTTATCCTTTGGCCCGTAAATTTAAGTCGAGGACAGCCGTGAGTGCCCTCCAGACAAGCGGTGTATCGCAGATAGTTCAGATTTACGAGCCGGTTCGATGCCCGGCCCAAGACTTTGGACACATATGCTCAATTATTGTTCAGCCGTTCATGAAGTTATCATCAACAAAAAATATTTTATAGGTATAATATTATTAATAGTATTGAAATATAAAATGTATTGTGTTTAATAAATATATTAGCTCTACATTATTAATATGGTGATTAAATTTTAATTGCATAATTTGTATCTGTTTCATTTCATACAGCAGCCTTAACAAACTAACTAACCGTCAATTTGTTTCTATTCGAAGTAGGTAAGTAGTAAGTAGGTTCTTTACTTACCATAAGAGGGGTCTTGATATTATAAAAAAAATTAACGATATCATCACAATGCTTAATTATTTAACATAAATTTTATATCCTAACTTCGTGTTTAATAACGAATGGTTTTCCTATTATTTCCTACAAAACATAATACACATTCCTCTAAATTCAACATGTTATACACGTAAGAATATACGATCTATTCATTATTATTTAACAAGACGTTGCACTTTACAGCGAGCGTGGTCACGGTGGATGGTGTGGACGTGGCTTAAATTTATTATTTGTACATTAAAGTTTAAGATATTAATGCAGTTAAAATTTATAAACTTTACAATCATTTCTTAAGAAATAACAGGAAATTAATTGTGCCTATATAGAGAAATAATTAAAAACTAGTTTAAAGTAAAACATATACTACTCTGACTTTCTCGTCGCTTTTGTAAGTATGGCATAAGAACAAGCAAAAGACAAGGATAACTTACAGCTACATAGAGCACAAAAATACACTACGAACTGAGTATCTCTTCCTCCACACTAGTAACAAAGGTTGCTAAATTCAAATAAACACTAAATGCAGTTAAAACACCATTCTTCAATATAATCCCATTAGAACACGTACAGACAGACGCACGTGCTAATAAAAATGACAAGTCACTAAATGCAATCTCAGTAATAGTCAGAGCACGTTAACATCAGTTAACATGTTTTACACTTTAAAATTTCTCGTGAAAAAGGAAAATGGCGTCGCTACGTGTTTTGAGATAGCGGGCGGTTTTATGGTAATATTTAAATTATCCACTAGTACTTTTTATGGGAGGAAAGATTTATTATATTAACTAGATTTCCGCCCGCGGCTTCGCCCGCGTTTTCAAAGGAAAACCCACATAGTTCCCGTTCCCGTGGGATTTCCGAGATAAAACCTATCCTATGTGTTAATACAAGTTACCCTCTATATGTGTGCTAAATTCCATTGTAATCGGTTCAGTAGTTTTTACGTGAAAGAGTAACAAACATCCATACAAACTTTCGCCTTTATAATTAAGATTAAGATATGTAAAAGTCATAAAATACTAAGGTGTAAGGTGAACAAAATATTTACCTTATTCTACTTACTACACTATTAATGATAGCTTCAAATAAAGTAAGATACAATTTTAACATTTAATTATTTCGTCTACCAATACATTCAGTGATCAGTTCATTAACGTCACATACATTTCGTTCTGTTTGAACTTAAAAGTATAAACGACTGATCATTTGCCCACTTTAAGAAGTAATTCGTTAAGAACCATTGCAATGATCTATAGATCTAGATATATATATACATAGTGTCACGAGTTTTTAGTGCATTTAAATATTTTGATAATAATAATTCATACATTAAAATTCTAAATTAAGCTGAATAAAACAAATAATAATGCACATTCACACTTGCTTATCATTAAATCTTGCACATACACAGATCAAAACCACGATTGCTCGTAAACGTACCAATAACACCATAAATGATACTCTAAGTTCCGCAATTGTATGCAAGTTCCAAGAAAGATGGTATCGGCTTGATCGTAAGTCGATTGAGGAAGCTCTGATAGCGCCTTGGTGTCGTACACAGCGGTTCTAAGAATGTATTCAGTACTAGAAAAGTGATTGACCACTTCTTTGCCTTGTGGAAAGAGAAAAACGACATAGAAGTGAGAATGTTTACTTACGATGGGAAATGTAAAGCTTGGAATAGATCTCGATTACATTTTTTGATAAAAATTGTCGTTAAATTAAAAATAAGTTAAAAATATTGCTTACTGCAACGATATAAAGAAAAAAAGCGGAATAATCTACATTTCTTTTAATGAAAAGATAGTTAAGTTGTTGAAATTTTTTGAAGGGTTATTGAAGTGGATTATCGTTTTATTCGTTACTAGGTTTCCGCCCGCGGCTTCACCCGCGCAGTCAAAGAAAAACCCGCATAGTTCCCGTTCCCGTGGGATTTTCGTGATTGCGTCATTTTTCCGGATTAAAAAGTAGCCTACGTCCTTTCTTGGGTATCAAAATATCTCCATATCAAATTTCATGAAAATTGGTTCAGTAGTTTAGGCGTGATTGAGTAACAGACAGACAGACAGAGTTACTTTCGCATTTATAATATTAGTATGGATTTTTAATCTTGTACTTGTTTACTGGTGAAAGTAAAATATATTTCAGTAATTACAGTGATTATTTCCTACAAACAAACCCACGAATAAACAAAATTTCTTGTACCTACTGCGAAATTACAATATTGTTTGACTCAAAGTTATAAGAAGACGGAGTACCAAACATCTACTCTATGTAGTTATTATTTATTAATTAAACGCTGCTTATTGATCTAATCAAAAACTTACTTGCTCAACAAGATTTTTATCAAGAAATTCATCAATGTTTTGATGAAAGACTAAATAAATAAATCTTTTCGTAAACTAGTTCCTTGCATACCGTAGATCCCACACAGTGTAGCATGCAAGCGAGGCTATCTGAGAGCGGTATCCGAATTACCGATGTAATAGATTAGTCTGTGTTTCGGTAATTCGGTGGTTCGTACCAACTTGGAATATCACATATCGCATGTACGTGTGGGAAACATTGTTCAGAAGGTGTTTGGTGGTAAAGCGAACATAGATACAGGTTTAATTATAAGTATTTATTTTCTTTGAAAATTTAAACTCTCTCTCTATGGAAAGTAAAAAATCTCCATAAGGATGAGTGTTATGAATGTAAAATTTATTTCCATATTTACTGTTCCTCCTAAATAACGATACTTAATCGCCTGAACAAAATTATTTTTGTATGTTTTTATTAATTTTTATCGATTTACCAGTTTGTGCACAATATTTTTATTTCTTATACCATAAAAAAATTAGTTATTTGGCTATTTAACAGTTAGTCTATTTGTTCGTGCGCCATAACCACAAACGTTTTTGTCTGACACATCCGTACACATTACCATCAAACAGCACATCCAATATCACCTTAACAAAGGCCAAACCATTCTGAAATTAAAGCAACAAATTGAAAAAGAAAATAAAGCCCCGTCCACACGAGCTCGTAATTTTGCGACAAGCGTAGGTAGTGTACACAAAAGCGCACGGACGGAACGCATAAACCTGCCCGCCTGGTTTTCCGTTCTCGCTGGGGCACGAATAAATGAATAAACGTATCTTTTCAAATGGAAAAGCATACCGAAAAAGGTACCGCGAAAAAATATATGAGCGGCGAAACGGTTTTTTACTGCCGCAGTTATAGGCTTCGGCGCTAATCTCTTAACTCTTAGCGCGGAAACAATAAAACGAGCGAATTTTATACGGAAAAATGGATGTGCTCAGCGCATCTGAATAGCGATTTATAGGAAATTTTTTTTACCTTTATTGTAGGTATGGGAATTGTGTGTGTTATATTTTTTCAAGAGACAAGCAAAAGGGCGGTGAAATTCTCAAAATTTTGGAAGTTTCGATACAATCGTTTAGAGTAATCCTGCTTTCACAAATTACTTATAATAGAGAGAATATCTACATTTATGCTTCAGGTAGGTTATACCCTTTGTCCCCGTTTGGAAATGCAAACATTAACAATACGTTTCTCTTATGGCACTGATTAAGAGACAATCATGGTGAAACATTTTTAAATTATTGAGCAATCGGGAGTAACTGTGTAAAAAAGTGAATGTGCAGTTGCATTCCATACATTGTAAATACCTACCTGAACCATAAATGTAGATATTCTGTAGCCATAGGTAGGTAAATAGGTGGTTTCTGGTCAAAGGCTTCCGTTTGCTTCCTGACAAGTCCCCTCTAAAACATTAAAAAGAAAATTAAATGATATAATGCTACAAAGCTTCAAGGTTCTTTAATCACGTTCTAAAAGCAGAAAAATATTATAGTTTCAAATTTTCAAATGCGCTAGTTAGAAAATAATACGTGCAAAAGTATTAATGCTGTACCTGTTTCTTGAAAAATATTTTTATTTATTTATTTAGAACTGTACATGTTAAAAACTACCTATAGTCTATACTATTAATAGACCTAACTCTATACATTATATTTTAAACTAGTTAACCAACTATAAATTTGTCCATATAAATTTGTAGCAATTATCATTGTGCCAAATTCGTTAGTTTGTGCGCAATTAAAATTCAAGCGTCGTACATACGATGTTTCATAACATATAGGTGTCATCTTCAGCTGTTCACAACTTTAGCTATTCAGCTAACTTCAATTAGCTCGCTATGAACTACGAGGATTTGTGTCATGTGACGGAAAGTTGAAAATTTGCAAAATTTGCTGCTCATTTTGTGTGAAATGCTTATGTTTATTAAATGTAGAGATAAAAAGTGTAAATAATTTTTGAGATTGTTGCTTGGTTTTTTTTAGCTTGATTTTTGTCATAATAAATTGTTAATTATAATGTCAGTGAGATTCCCGTTCAACATTAACTGACAGTGTATCTATATATTAAATCTGTTATAGTGTGTATAAACTGATCTCACACTATAGAAATAATTAATAATAATGTATTATATTATATCATTTTGATTTTATTTTTTCGTATAGGTATTTTTTCCGTAGGTAGGCTCTATTGCTCTATTGTTAATTTGATTTTTCCTTCTCGAATATTCTGTATCACAAATCAACTCGACATAATTCAGCGTCTTGATAAATACAGTCGGAAATCTTAAAATATTCCCCCGTAGCGAATCTTGGCGGGGCACTATATCATAACATGACAAAATTATTACAATTTCTTTTGTTCCCAGCCTACGTCCACGTCATATTAATTTAATTTCATTGTTCATATCCTTTAGGGGCCGTCGTAAAGTTTACAGAACAAAAGGCTTAACTTACTGAGACAGCTCAGAAGATTTATTGCATTTAAATATGTATTGTGGAAAAATACGAAGCGGAATAGAGGTGAGGGTTTTAGTTCACGAGGGATTTGGTTACAGGGAAATTATTTTGAGCGCGAATTTAAAGAGCTACGTTGCTTTCAGTTTTTGTCTTTGTGTGTTTCATATTTTTGTGTGATGTCGTATTCATTGAATATGATATGATGAAAGTATAACAACATTGAGCAATGTGTTATCTAAATAAACTTAGTCAAGTACTTGGGATAGATATTACGACTGAAAAAGTAGGTTTTACTTGAGTAGGCACTTTTTTCTTATTTGCGATATACTATAACTTTTAAACTATAATAAGGGTATTTAAAACATACCTACTTATGTTTTACAAATTATTGAAAGGTTTAGAAAAAAATTGTTCATATCAATCAGGAGGTATATTCATTCACTTGAGTCCTTATCTCGTCACAATAATGTCTGAAGTTAAGTCGATTCATCAGCTTTGCGAATTTCCCAAATTGCTTCTATTGTAACCTGCTGTCCAGTGGCCATCGAAAAAACGCGCCACGAAGAGTAATTGAATGCGTGAGGTTTACGAGACAGTCGCTTCGACCGCCCGAACGGTGCTATCATTTATTTGCCCGCTACCAAGACACAAAAATAAACGACGATATCACAAAATCCGTATCCAACTCTCGTTCAGAATAACTGGCACTAAATATACAGCTAGCTAAACGACCAGTGGATGATACACACCTCGCTGCAGACGGTGTGAGAATGGAATTAGTGGGAAACGCAATTAAAGCAAAGGGTGTGTAAAAATCTGAAATGGAGCGTTCCCGCTCGCAAATTGCGAATGTCCCAAAGGCTACGTTGACCTGCAGTTAGATTCGACGTGTCAGTAAATCTTACGGGGTTTCAAAACGTGTTTCAGAGTGCCCATCTGTTTTGAGCTGCCCAAACAATGTTGATTTGAGTGATTATGGATGAATTTTTTCCGTGAAGCGATTTTGAAGTGGAAAACAAGTTGATATACAAAGTTCTTAATTTATTTACGTTTACTGATATTTATACCTACTATATTGTATATGTTGTTGTTGTATAGTACTGTATTGTGTCTGGAATAGTGGAAGTTTCTGATTAAATACATGCTAATGAGAACAAACCTGATTTATATGCATTAAAAAGTCAAATAGTTTAAGCATAAGTAGACATTCATGTGGTGCGTTCTTTTCAATCGAATGATATTATTTATAATAATCTACAGTACATGTGTTTGAGTAGTACCATAATATGTAAGTCCTTTAACATTGTCCATTATTGGAACACATGTCCCAAAGCTACAAGTGCACAGCCATTAACATAGGTCCAAGAACAGAGCCAACAGAGCCAACATTATCTCTATATCTACAAGCTTTTAACCTGCGAGGTTAGGGCATCGATTAATTTCCACTCTAAACGTTGGTAGGAATTTAACATTTTTATATTCTTCATTTGCATACCGCCCTGATAAGTCCGATGTTAAAATTTATCGGAGGCACTTAATTGTTGCCTTCTTTGAAATTATAACACGTTACGCGTTGCTTTCAAACATAATTTATGCTTTGTAATTCATGGTGCAGTGGAATATATTCTGGTTGTTTTGAGTTGATTTTGATAAAATGATTTGTGGATTTGATTTGTTTATTATTGGAAAGGGGTATGACGTTATCGAGAATAATTCAAAAGTTATCTTTTATTTATTTGAAATTCGGTCGCTAGAAAATAACGTAGGCAAAAAATACATGTTTTTGTGAAAAAGATGTGGATTTTTTAACCAATCTCAATTTTTAAATTTTATTCATAAGTAAACTATTTAATAATACGATTTTGTATGTAGGTTATTTAGAACAGATACTGAAAGTAGTAAACAAAGTAGAGATATTGACTGACTGACAAAGAAAGAATGGTAAAGAATGGTAAACTGAATAATGGGAAAGGCATAGTTTGTAGCCCTTCTAATGGAGATAAGCATGCTTCTATCTAGTGGTGTCAAGATTACAACAAAGGGCTTTTAGCAAAAACTAGGGACCTAAGCTTCGGCTATTCACTTGAGTTGATTACTCGTTATTATGGGTGTAATAGAATGGAGTAATAAACATGGTAATTAATAATCTGGTGTATTTTGTATGTTAATAGGTGATTAGGATAAAGCGAAAGGTGGTTTTATACAATTTAATTATTCTTAATATTTCGTCTGGATATTTATTTTATTTATACACCACAATATTCTTAGTATTCTAATTAATGTTAATGATCGTGTGAGCAATTTTTTTAATACTCCGCCTCATGTAAAGGAATCGTTGTAGTATTGATGAATTTCATTTCATATTTAAATTGAATTGAAATGAATAGATATTCGGAATAGCAATAAGCTTTGATAGTAAACATAGCTAATATTCTAACAATGCTATTATTTCAAATTACCGTGTGCAAGAAGCAACAAAGCTGTTACTTTAAATTCAGAGGCAAAACATTTCTAATGCAACAGGGAAAAGCCATTATTGATAACGCATATGCATTGCCAAAGTTTTCATATTCCACACTCAGAAGCAAAACTGACCATTATTATATTTCTACGGCCAAATAAACTATAGCGCATCTAATCCCAACTGGTCGGATTTGCATTCAATGAATTTGTTCAAAACATTTTGCCTCCGACTGTACCGGTATTGTCGAGACAATGTTTGAACAACTTTCGACCTTAAGTCAAGGTAGTAAGGCACAGGGGCCAGCTATGGAATTATTCAGCTTTTAACATTTCTGTTTGCCTGTACGCCGGTTTCAATAGCGTATCTAACAGTAAATATTTGGTATGGTAGTTCCGAAATGAATTGTGTAGATTATATATTTCGAGATTCTCACTGTTGTGTTTTAACGGAATTCCCTGTGAATGCTTTTTTTGGCAAATTGGAGAGGTCATTACAATTTATGCAATTTTATTTTGACGTGAATTAAATGGGTCAAAAAATGAAATCTCTTTTATAAATTAACGTGTTGGGTTTAATTATGTTTTACGCTATCCTTTGTGTATTATTTTTCGATATTGAATATTAATACTATCAAAATTGGCTTGTTAAATTTCGCTTTAAATTTAACGCATATTTAATCAACGAAATTTGATAGCTTGAACTTCAATTTGCATAACAAACTTTTAAAATACCGTCAAAAGCATTGCTAAAAATGTAATTTCACATACGATAACAGTATTTGGTTAATATTATATCAATATTAATGATTTACCTAAAAAATTATATTATGGTTACAAGTAAATACCGACCTTGAAGGTAGTATGATCAATTCATCCATACTGTCACTTCACTGTATAGAAGATTCAAAATTATCTGTCCGAAGAAATCCAGATGGCAGTTTCCATTATAAAGAAAAAAGAAATAAAGTTTCAGCACAATAGGCTATCTAGCAAGATGATTGCCGCATCTTAACTCGGCCCTTTCCATTTTGAACGTAATGTGGTGAATTTTTTCTTTGACCCGAAAGATAGGGTAGTATATAAGAGGTCAAATAAAAGTCATGGAATATGAGTAAAAACTTCACTACATATACTATGTGTAAAACAAAGTCCCTATGTATGCTTAAGTCTTTAAAACTACTGCACCGATTTTGATGCGTTTTTTTAATAGATAGAGTGATTCAAGAGGAAGATTTTAATATATTATTTATTAGGTTTTAGACAAAGCGGGCGAAACCGCGGGCGGAAAGGTAGTTTGACTATAAATATAAGTTTATCAAAGATTATATAGAGCGATGTCTTGATTTAGCGTACGTAAGGTAGCAAATATAATAATGATGATACGAATAATTCCTACTTCAACACATGGCATTTATTAAGCTATAAAAAGTAAGGTAAAAATAGTAAACCAACCCGCTTTTGCAAGTTACATCGAAGCTGTAGTAAATGTTTTATAACAATGTTGATGCAAAGTAAAGCACTAAAACACTAATTAAAAATTCTTCTAAATATGCAATTAGTAATTTACAAATAGAGAATTTAGCCTATTACATAACCAACCCATACTTGTTTACGAATTTCGCGCTCATTCGTTATCATTTTTTATAGCACAGATGCATAATATTCGCTCTATTTTACTACCAGCCAGTGTTCATAGTAAAACCTCTATGGACTAAAATTAAAAAGAACAAAATAAAAGTGATCCGGCAAGGTAGTAGGTACGTTAATTGATTAATAGGAAACTGGGTCTTATGGCTCACGTGATACGGGTGAGAATCGAGCGAAGTATATTAACATAATAATCAAGCTATCCGCATGTTTGCTCTAATCTGCGATAAATTGAACACAAACAAGTTGCTTAGTGTTCATGATGAGGGTTCTAGGTTGAAATTTTCATATGCAGCGTATTCTTGTACGTAATCGTTTTATTATTCATAATCAACGTTCATTAATTTTAACATCTCTAGCTTTTAGATTTTCGTTTATATCTCACTTGGTGTAATAGTACAAATAAATCTTAACTCAAAACTCAAACTCAAACATTTATTTATTCAATTAGACTTCTTCTAGAAGCACTTTTGAAACGTCATTAGGTACATATTTTTAACATTTACCACCGATTCGGAAAGCAGTATCTACGGAGAAGAATCGGCAAGAAACTCCATAGTTGCTCTTTTTAATCATATCAGTTTTACAATTTTACAAATTACATATGTAACATCATAATAATTATATTAACATAATATGCCAAAGAACTGTCCTGTGGTTTTTACGCGACAACCCTCCATGGGTTTTTATCGTCCATATATTCCTTAATACTGTAATAGGCTCTCTGAACTAGTACATTTTTTATATAAGTTTTAAATTTAGAACAACTAAACTCTTTAATATTATGAGGAATTCTGTTGTAAAAGCGTATACCTTGACCCATAAATGAATTTTTAACTTTAGCTAGCCGGAAGCCGGCTAGCTCTTTATCTGTCTGTTTCTCTTTTGAGTTTGTATTTTTTATGCAGGTAAAAGAACGAATAAAGTTGTCTATGACAGCGAAGCTATAGTTTGAAAACTAATAGACTTTTTTTTTTCACTATTTCCATTATTTAGTGGTCAACTAAATTAACTAGTAAGTATATTATATCATCACAGATTCAAAATAGCAATCAAAAGACCAAAAAACAAAAAATCATTACTTTACTTAAGAAAGGTCACAATTTCATAACATAATATTATGTTTCCGAGTTTTTATGATATTTGTCTGAAACACGTGTTATTGGTGCCTGGTGGAAAATGTTTCTCTTTTTAATCCCGCCGTGCTTTTATTTTGGCGGGCGCTATTTTTTTCAATTGGTTAGCGATTGTCGGTCGTGGATTTCGCTGTACCATGTTTTATACAATGGGCAGGGTCGATTAGTTATTGATTAAGGACTAGGTTACCTATTTGAGCTTAATTGGATTATATTATTTATAGGTTGCTTTTTAGCTTTTATGTAAGAAGTAGCTTTTGATTAGGTACATGTATTATCGTTAAAATCAAATGCAATTCTGCTATTTCATTTTAAATTATGTAAAGTGTATGAATTAAATGAGAAACGGACGTATGAGTCGCAAAGTAATTATAATTTTAAATGTTAGTTTTATTTGTTGGTTGTACATCAATTTTTTGCTTTCTCAAAAATATTTTTCCAACAAACCAAAGCCGGGTGAAACACCTAGTAGTCCAATAAAGAGCTTACACCCTTATCTAAGAGGCATACTATGTAGGGAACCATAAAGGGAAGTACCTATACGCTCGATAGCTATCTGAGTAACGAGAGAACCCGGGGGTGATTTTGACCCAGTCCTGTGGGAAATCCAGAGTTATGGTTGATAGATACGTCTAACTGTGTGATAGGGTTATGAGGACCCGTTTGTGAATTTGGTGATACCATTTTTAACATGATAAGATAGTTTTAAAACCAGAAGTAAAGCAATATGAAAGCAATCCATCATTATTTTAGTACTCCTCTTTGTACATTGAAATTTTTATTTTCACTAGTATTGGATATACGTATTGTAGTTATAGCAAAAAATTACAAAAAAGAAAATCTTTAATGCGAAGAATTACAACGTAACGAAAATAAATTGGGAGAGAGATGTCATGAAAAACAGAATAAAAGAGACGTGTTATTTTCTTTCTTATAAAGATACACAACATATTATTTGACAAGGCAAGTCAATTATGTTGTTTATCATTGTGTATCGTCTGGTACCTAGCCGAAATTGTATCCTCCAATTCTTATCTACGAGCTGTGTTTAATTCCATATGCTGCGATGAAGGTAACTTTTACAAATACGAAAAAGAAGACATCTCTATAGAGTAACTACAAGACCTTTGTACCTTTGTATATCCTATTCTCATAACCATATTTCTAGAAGCTAGTTCGCCCATCCAATCAAAACACGAATTAACATCGTTCTTTATAACAAAGACAGACGCGCATCAATTTACCTTTCAAGAGGAAAAAACAGAGAATAATAAATCTTTCACAGCCATCAAGTAAAGTGTATACTTACAGGATAAATCAGGCTGGCGTCATAGATTATATCATAAAAAATGAGCTGGGCGAAATGGATTGCAGGAATAACAGTGTATTGGTGTAAAAGTCTAGATAAGCTTGGTCTAGATGGTTTAAATTAAGGTTTAGACTTGATACTTTTAGGATAGCCTTTGTTCTTTGGTGCATTGCACTTGAATAGATTTTAAAGTATTTTTATTAAATGCATATATCTAAGTATGTTTTTCAGTGCTATTACAGAAAATTTGAATTGGAATTTTTGTCCCGAATTTGTTTCACAAACTTAAAGAGATATGACAAGCTTATGAATCCAAATGTAGGCCTGCGTTTTTCATTTTCTTACGTTATTCAAGATGAGGAATATAAATCACAAAAAATATATTTTCCTCATGACACAGTCGATAAATAAAAGACAGAGAAAAAAATACAAAATAAAAAATAATAAAAAACCGCCCACTTCATCATCAATCCACAAAGCAGTCATTATAAAAAATTGTAAAAAATTGCAATCGAGATGATGCCAGAAAAATTTTGTCCTTAAAACGTAAGATTGCGTAATATACCTTTGTGTTTGTCAAAAATGAATCGCGAATAGCGCTGAAGATTCTTTTCTTGATTACCAAAGGGGAACGCTGGGGGATGTTTTTATGTCCCATATACAAGGTCTTATTGGGCCGTGAGATGTAACTCGCGGGGACACACGGGTCGGGAAAATGGTAAGTATATTTCTAATATTAAACGATAAAGTTTGTATGTTTGTTTTTTACTTATTCACGCAAGAACTGCTGAACCGATCATGGAGTTTGACACACTCATAGAATAACTTGGATTAACACATAGGATAGTTTTTATCCCGAAAATCTCACAGGAACGTGAGTCATATGTTGAGGTGAGGAAAAAGAATGATAGATAATGTATCAATGAAAAGGCCATTTATCGATACATCATCTATTCTTGAGTAAATCTAGTTACTATTTTATTACATTAAACTGATGCCAGTTTGCTTTAATTACAGTTTTAACTGTTTAAAAGAGCCTCCGTTAATTGTATGTAATTATGTTTTGAATTTGAATATCGTCATTGTGATGAGCAATTGTTTAATACATAACAATTAACTCACTACCTACTAACGTAAAAGAAAATTTAAACATAGACAATCTCATCTAGGCTATTTCTGATGTTTCATCTAGGTTGATGATGCCCCACTTAAATGAAAATATTGGTTCTGTAAAGTTGGTTTACTGACAATAGTTGAACGTGACAACGTCCGATTGTTTTTCTTTGTCGCTCGTTCCGCGCTCTCGCTTGCACTTTAAACGTTACATGGAACGCCTCAGAGCGAGGTAACGCAACATGAGTAATGTTTTTTCGTGCGAGCAGCCGGCTCTATCGAATTATAAGACGTTGTCACGTCAAAGAGAGCATTAATAAATTGCAAAAATTAAAATTAAAATGTAGTGCAAAAAATTGATGTCCTATATTATAAGTATAATTATATCCTTTAACGACTGCTCGCTGCACCATGCAGCCGTGTGTCCTCTGAAACTCAATAGCGATGGGTGTGACTGTTTTATCCTCGAATTTCCTCGCGACCAGGCGACAAGGAAAAGGAGAGCCCAGATGTCGCTCGAACAAATTATTTACTGCGCTCCTTTTGTGCATCCATATATTGGCTGCGAATTGGCTCACCTGCGGCTAACGTTCCAGAATTTGTTAGGACTTGATTTGTTGGTTGTAATTAATATGTGATAAAATATATTAAGAATCATATAAGTTTTGACGAATAGATGTTATAAATATGGTGATGTAGATGCTGATGAAGATATGCTAAAGTTTTATTTATATTTATTTATATATTTCATAAGTTAAGGTACGATATAAGGGTAAATTTTGTTGGATTTGTGTTGTTGCTGTATTGTATTTGAAGAATATATTTTAGTGAAACATAGATGCTGATGAAGATTAGAAGACGAGATAGAAATTATGTTATTTTTTATAGGCTAACGTTTTTTTATATAATCTAACAAAATTAATGCATTAGTCAAGACAAGAGAACACCGCTTTTATAAGTAAGTCCTCGTAATAAATTTTAATTACCCTACAAAAGGCAAGTACAAAAAAATATTCCAAGCAAAATAAACTTCAAATTAACATAATTCACAAAGGGCCCATTAGTGCCGTGAGGGACCCTTCTTTAACCTAAAACACTAGTACATAACTATATTATATAGCTATCCCTGAGCTTTGCTAATGCGTTGACCGAATTATGAGTCACTTTCCAAGCTTACTATGTTATCTATATATATATATATATATAAAAATGAAACCCGTTTTCCTTGGTCACGGCATCACGCGTGAACAGGTGGACCGATTTCGATAATTCTTTTTTATTAAATTTCTTGTAGTACGAGGATGGTTCTTATGTAGAGAAAACGTAAATATGTACCACGAGCAAAGCCGGGGCGGACCCGAAGTAACATCTTAATATATATAAATCTCGTGTCACAATGTTTGTCCTCAATGGACTCCTAAACCACTTAACCGATTATAATAAAATTCGCACACCATGTGCAGTTCGATCCAACTTGCGAGATAGGATAGTTTAAACATGTTGGTACCACTGGCGAAGCCAGGGGCGAACCGCTAGTATATTATAAGGAGTATTATCACTATAGTATAAAATATCAAAGTCGCTTTCCGCCGTCTGTTTGTCTATATCTTTAAAAACACGCAATAGATTTTGGCGCTTTTTATCGTTTTTGTATACGCGGTGATTTTAAGCTTGTTTAATATTATAATATCTATGTTACTGTATGTGTATTGTATTAATCAAAATATAACAGCTTGAGAACACTTTAAATAAATTGCTTCTTCACTTCCCTCTTTTAAATTATGTAAGTAAGCTGTTCACCCTCGATTGTAGGTTCTTCATTATGTTTATCCAGGGTATATCTAAAAATGTACCTAGTATAGGTATTTAATTCAAATGTTTTTTGTGTCTTAACTGATTTGCTAATAATATTATGCTCAATTAAATTGTAATACTTAAGTTTGTTCATAAATTGCTCGTTATAGTTCGAGTATCGACTTCACACAATTAAAAAAAAATATGTGAAGTCGATACTTTATGTCAAAGTCCCGTAGAAAGGTTTTATCTTATCCATTCTATAGCTTTTCGAATTGCTTCTTATTCAACATCAGTGTGACAATTCAAACGACCATTTCTAACGGTGCATTTACATCAAACGAGCGTATGTTCATTCCCCCACTATGTCAAATTCTTTTAGTGTAAACAGGCGTAGAACATTCTTTCATTGTTCTTAGTGCGTTCGTCAAGATTCTATGCAATATTCTAATACTGAAAAATAGTGAATACGAATTTTCGTTTACAGTAAAAAACCACGAAATAATGCTCTTGCTCTAGCTCTGGCTCTATGTTCGTTTGATGTAAATGCACTATAAAATAGCCACCGAAACCCAGAAATCCTCGTAAATATTTTGTCCCAAGACTGTTTGAACTTGAGGCGATTCATTTCAATAAATCTGCAAATGCTGTGACTGTGCCGGCCACTCTTCGACTCCAAGTTGCTGAAGGGTCGCCATTAATCTATCTTTATTACCAGTCGTTTGATCACGATGAATTCACAGAAAAGTGTTTATGTGTAGCTAGGGTTGCTGCGTGAGACTATGTTTGGAAAGATTAGCTGTGACGGTTTTTTGTATAAAAATTTATAAATGTAACTAAATAATTATGAAGATTGGACGATTATAAAATAAATGTTTATTACATAGGAATAACTTGCCACTTTTGTAATGTATAAAACGGAATGAAGTATTTCTTGATCTTACAGAGCTGTTCAGAATTATTATCGAAAGGTATTTTACACTAGAATTTATATTTGTTTAAAATGGAATATAATTCTAGATTGTATTAGTTATAAATGCAAATCACAATCCTAAGATAATTAATCAATACTAATCTATAGGTACTAATATTATAAAGCTGAAGAGTTTGTTTGTTTGTTTGAACGTGCTAATCTCGGGAACTACTGGTCCGATTTGAAAAATTCTTTCAGTGTTAGATAGCCCATTTATCGAGGAAGGTTATAGGCTATATATCATCACGCTACGACGAACAGGAGTGGAGCCACGGGGGTGAAACCGCGCGGAGCAGCTAGTTAAGTAGGTATAAAACTGAATGGCACTCTTTTACCTTGTAATGGTACTGTTCTATGAAATCGAAATAATCTATAAAAATAGTTTTTATTTTCCCAGCCCTATACGCAAAGGCGATGAGTCTGCGGTATTCCTTGTAGTATTCGGGAAATTTGATGGTCGGCTAAACACTTATTGTTATGTATGCGATATGATTCGATAAGCGGCGGATCAAATAAAGTCATAAGTTGCTGTTATAAAGTCATTAGTTAGGAAGTGATTTGCTTTTTTCTATCCTACTAATATTATAAATGAGAAGTTTGTGAGGACGGATGTATGTGTATGTATGTTTGTTACTCTTTCACGCAAATACTACTGAACCGATTACAATGAAATTTAGCGCACATATAGAAGGTAACTTGGATTAACACATAGGATAGGTTTTATCCCGGAAATCCCACGGGAACGGGAACTATGCGGGTTTTTCTTTAAAAACGCGGGAGAAGTCGCGGGCTTAAAGCTAGTGTAATATTATATTGAAGAGAAAGTGTAAGTACTAAAAGTCGAGATTTGCTAATGTAGAGCAACGCATTATGTTTATTATTTGATTCACAAACTGCTTGTTTATTTCTCTTTTAGCAACATTTTTGTTCTAGCTATCCACATGACATAACTTCTTTCAAGGGCGACAGATGCTACAGACACTTTTTTGGCTTGTGAAATATGACGGCGCTTACTTGAAAACCCGTTTTAGTTTCCCAGTTGTTAACCCATCATATAATTTACCAACATTGACGTGGAATAACTTGAACAATACATATAATTTCAATACACACAATAATATTTTTTATACACTAAACCTACAATAAATTTCCCTAGTTTGGCGCGTGTCACAGACAACAAAACATTCACAAAGAACAGTCGTCGTGAATTCTATCCAACGCAAGTACATCTAATCTCAAGGATCCAGGCATGTATTCATAGTTGTGCTTATTTTGACGAGCGTATCTCACCGCGATAACCGAACCCTTCCTTTTATTGCTCTCTCAGGCTATTCCACAGAGTAGAAAAAAGCGGTAGCCAAAATTGCATTTTTTTAATTATCACATATAACCACAGATATAACATAACGACGCGCGACGGAGTAATGTAACAGAGTGCTTCTTATTATAAAGAAAAGTTTGCGCATGTAAGTTTTAATTGATACTGTGTTATACAATTTAAAATTTTAAGATTTTACACGGTAACTGACTGTACGACAACATTCAAAATATTTGTTCTTATATTTGAGCCGATAGTCATGACGACGTACAGATTCGATATAGAGCATTTTCCTTTTGTGTATATTATTTAGTTTACACGTCTTGTTCAATCTTTGATCGTTTTATTATATTTTTTAAGACCCTCGTTCTGTGTTCATAATCCATCATAGTTATTGGCAATTGACTTTGATGTAGGTGATATTTACGAAAATTTGGTCCAGTTTCCACAGAAAAACGATTATTATTTGTTCTGCTGTTGTACTTGTTTATTTTTCGTTCAACTGTACCAATCAATCATAGTACAAGTAAAATACGTTATTTGATTTTGGTATCTTATTTTTTTATCTGTGGCGTCGATCGTTTGTTCAAGGGCTCCTGTTTGATGTCTATTTTATATCATTTCTTATGTGCTATATTTATGCTATAAACATGACAAAGCCCGCACACTTGTTTTGTGGAAAATGACGGTATATTTTTGTTATTTCGCTTTGTTAATAAAATCCGTCGCATAATAAAATGTTTTATTATTTTATTAATAAAATATTTTTCGGCAATGGTGTTTCAAGAACCCTCTTTTATGGTATTTTTCAATAGCATATGTGTAAGATCAGGTGGCAAATTTATCCATACCTCTCTAGGTATGTGTAGTAAAAGAAAAAAAAATTGGAAGTAACTTCAGCTTTTGGACTTATTCTTTCACAGGCGAAATTATCTAATGGTTACTTATGACAAAAAGTAATAGGTATTTGATTTTAATGATAAGGAATATGTTGATTATTCTCACGCTAAACCAAAATTTGATACTTTTAACTAAAGTCTTCGCATAAATACCTGTACTATGTAGATCTGAAAGGATATGTAAATCTTCAACTTGCTTTTGTTTTCACCTTACATGAAATTGTCATAACAAAAGCAACTTTGTACTTAATTTATTTGAGAATTATACAGACGAAGACAGATACATACATGTGTTAGTTCATACAACATCCTTTTAAACTAAAACTATTATTAGCCAGACAACCATTTTCAATAAACAAAACTCATTTAAAATCTACAGAAGAATAGTCAATACTGAATACAACTTAAGGCGACAAAGAAATTGCGATACAAATGAGACACGAATGAATGAATCGATTTGATAATATCGATGCAGACTATCGATACCATTATGTAATGCGAGACATTGCTTGAATGCCTTGAAATGAAATAGTTATTATGTTCTTGAGTTTCCAATTGATGCACGTATTAAATTCTGAAAGTCTGACTGAATTATGTTGGTCTTAGGTATGTTTGTTGGAAAGATGTTCTTACAGCAAGCATAATATGAGATAATACTATGAGTATAAAATTACGCATAGATATATATATGTACTTACACAAAAATGAAACCCGTTTCGCGTTGTCACGGCATCACGTGTGAACGGCTGAACCGATTTCGATAATTCTTTTTTTATTATATTCCTTGAAGTACGAGGATGGTTCTTATATAGAGAAAACGTAAATATGTACCACGGGCGAAGCCGGGGCGGACCGCTAGTAGAATATAAATAGAAAAAAATACGCACGGATAGAGTGTAGATAAGGAATATGAAATATAGCGACTGATTTTAGAACCAGATTGGCGTAGTGTTAAAGTAATGGTTAATGGTTATAGCAACAGAGTTTAATCCTATCTATTAAAATAATAAAGTATGCTCAAAGATGATAAAAATTATTAAAACTACATTCAAGTATTTGTAGACATGAAAATAACCGAAATTCATACTACTATCCCTTAATTTTAAATATAATATCGAATATTGCTGAGACAGCGACAAGCGTTCGGATCGGCTTTTATCATGATTGATGACGTAAACACAGTGACGTCACGCTCCAAATGGGTGCCATTTTGGGAAAAATAACGCAACGAAGCAATTCAGCAAGATACTGCCTACGCCTTTCCCGTAAAGTGTCGTTAATTCTGTCTAAATTATAGATAGAGTAACATTCTTGAAATATTTTATACTAGCGGTCCGCCCCGGCTTCACCCGTGGTACATATTTACGTTTTCCGGGATATACCCTTTACGGATTCGGAAGAATCCCTCTAAGTAATGGTAAAAGAAATTTTTAAATCGGTCCAGTAGTTTTTGAGCCTATTCAATACAAACATCCTGAAATAGAAAGGTTTCCTCTTTATAATATGAGTATAGATAATAAGTAGGTGTTTTTTAAAGTGAATAACAGATTTTAGGCTTATCGATCAGTATGAATTTCCTTTTATTTCAAAATTATATAGTGTCAAGTTAAAGTAGCATCTTCACACGAGCATGTTTGTCCTTACGTGTTCCAATCACAAACTAGTTTTAAGATTTAATGAAAAAAAATAAAAAATTATGTTTCTGTGTGGTATTATTTATACTTTTTCATCTATTTTAATACTAAATTACGTGTTTATGACGGCTGTTAATGTTATAATTTCAGTATTTTTTTACTGTTTTAATTAACATTTTAATTAACAAGGGTTGCATCGTGGAGATCGTTACCAAGAGATAAGGCCGCCCATTTCTCAATTTTATTTTGTCTTTTACGTACTTTTTATTACACATTTCTATTGCAATAAAGAATTTATATTCATTCATTCATTCATTACCATTATCTACGTATATAATAAATTATAAAAACATATATGTACCTATATACTTTTCATATCTGTATAAAATTCGAAATATGGTTAAAAATAATCACGAAAAAAGGGTAAAAATAAAAAGGTAAAAAATGCCACTTATAATTATGTATGTCACGAGTCCCAATCCATTGAAATTAACAAAACCGAATTTATCTATAACCCTCGTGCTCGAGGTCATTGAACCGCATCTCTAGAGGCGAGGGTGCAATTCATTTTAACTTTTTTTGCACTTGACATGGGTACGTAATATTGTGGTGTCAGTCCTTTATTTACAATTTATTGTTGGTGTGATTTTGTTGGTATTTTTTTCGATTTGGTGTTGGTAATTGTGGACGTGAATAAATTAAATTATAAGTTGTGTGGGATTTTAGTTACGTTATACGAGTAAAATATTTCTACACTTACTTTGATAAACATCTAATAACTATTTTGTGATATTTAAATGAAGCGGAAACGGAATAAAAAAACATACAAATAAAAGTCTTTTTTGACAATATTTTTTAAATTTCGTATTAATCAAATCTCTGATTTCCAAACTGGATAACCTAAATGTCAAGAGTGAGAATAAAGTTAAATGATCAAGTATTGAAACCAATTTCTTAAGAATTACAATTCCATGTAATATCAGTGTTAGGGTACGTAAATATATTCTCTAAATAAAAAATAAAAAATTTGAAAGTACACTATCGTAAAAGTTTTATCGTGCCAAATGAATCCATCATAAGCAAATTCACTTCGCCAGCGTATAATTTATTCGAAACATACAAATTCTTATCACAGCCAAAGCTCGAACAATTACAGTAATAATGACCTAATTCTGTATAATCTATACTTCCATCAGGTTTAATGTCATCGTATCTACATTTACAGGTAGTAAAATATTCGTAAATGTAGGGAATACGAATTTATATGCATGATTTTTATTTTCGGTGTTTAATGAGAAGGGATTTGTATGCAAGAGACATTTGTTTTTGGACGTGTTACTGTTGTAATGTATAAGGGGATAGGAGTTTTAGTGGGGGGGGAATGTCCTTCAAATCCCTCACGCAGACGGACAATCGTAACTGCTATTTCAACACTGGTCATGTATATGCGTATCAGAAAATAATTACATTATTACTTTCTGTATTAATATTGATATTTTTTAGTCCGCCTACATTTCTTATTTAATATAATATTATATTAATATATATCTTCTTATATATATAAAATTCTCGTGTCACAATGTTAGTCTGCATACTCCTCCGAAACGGGTGGACCGATTCTCATGAAATTTTCTGTGCATATCGGGTAAGTCTGAGAATCGGCCAACATCTATTTTTCATATGTACCACGGGCGAAGCCGGGGCGGACCGCTAGTCTTATATATAAAAATGAATCGCAAAATGTGTTGGTAAGCGCATAACTCGAGAACGGCTGAACCGATTTCGATAATTCCTTTTTTATTATATTCCTTGAAGTACGAGGATGGTTCTTATGTAGAGAAAACGTAAACATGTACCACGGGCGAAGCCGGGGCGGACTGCTAGTTTTATTATAAAATTACTACGTTCACAATAGTTTCATCGCAGTAATAGAATGGAATCAAAACTCTTTGAGCAATTATTATAAGTAGGTAATACATATTATCAAGACATACAGGCCAGTCTTGATAATATGTATTACCTATATTTTCAAATGCACAAAAATATCTTAGAATCATTTTTTACCAGTATAATACATTATTTCTACACAATATCCCACTTTTATATCACCAAAATCCCAACCCACACTCAAGAACCAACGCAGGCCGGAAACAAAAACAAATTCTCAATTTAGTCGGCTCGCTATCGGCCATGTATTCTGTTACATTTTGTAATTACAACCCCCTCCGTTCGCTAATTGCCTAGCATTGAACATAAGCAATAACAATTGTTACGATTTGAAAAATGTTTATGAATATTGCTTGAGTTTTGATTTTATAGCGATGTCGCGATGGGTTGTAAAACTGTTAAGGGTAAATGTAAACATTTTGGGGTTATGGACTTACGGAATTTGAATTTTAGTGCGTTGTTGTTGTGTTTTTAGATAAGGGCGGACAAAAATATGACTGTACTTCATTTCTCGTGTACTTTATTACTTATAAACTATGTAGAGACATACCACAAAATTACTCGATTGCAAAGTAGTAGGTTAGCTTTGACCGCCTCCTTGGTACAGTGATTGACGCGTGAGCGTAGAACCGAGGGGTCCTGGGTGCGATTCCCGGTGGAGAAGAAGAAAAAAAAATGTCTCGGTCTGGCAGGACACAGAAAGCTGATCACCTACTTGTCCCTAAAGAAAATCGATCAGTGAAACAGATGTATAATGCATCTGCCCCTTACTCCACTTGGGGACACGGGACTTCAAAAAAAAAGGTTAGCTCGTAGTATTTCTTCATTAATATTTTCATAATCATTTTGTCTTCTAATTGAAATGAAAACAACAATCTCCAAAACGTTTAATAAAATTAAATGTTGTTATCTATATGGTAGGTATAAGAATTCCTACACTAACTAAATATGGTCTAAATCTAATCCTTAATCAAATAACGTCTATCGAACGTATGTATTATCCTGGAGTTCCCAGTCACCACACAGTCGAACATTTCAATTAAGCTTTTAGTTAGAATCCACATGAAACTAACTTTCTATCCAGTTAACGTTTAACATGGGATTTGTAATTATGGAGACAACTGCTGAATCAATTAAAAACAACTCAAAGATGTTTCACAAAAAGATTTGAAAAAGTAGAAGAGAAATGTATAAAAGACCGTTAACATAAGGAGATACTTTCAGCAAAAGGATAAAAAAGTATATGTAAAAACTAAATTATTTTAAACAGACAGTCCTTAACCCTTAAAGCTTTTCTGTCACTTTTTTAGTACATGTACTTATAGCCGTGTAAATCTTGAACGTTCCAAAAAATCTAGAAAATTGAATACGTTGAAGAAAGTACGATAACAATCCTTTATTTTTCTCCTACATGCCAATTATAGAGAACATTTGATTCGTGTGCTAGGTGACTGTTGAATTTAGGGATTCCCGGAATTAGTGATGGTTTGTGTTTCTGGTCAATAATAGCTTTAATGAAATAGTTTCCGTGTTTGATTTCTATTGATTTAACTTTCAGGAGAGATAAACTGTTGTTTTTGCTCTAAAGATTATGAAATATTCAAAAAATTCTATGACAAAATATTCGAAATATAGCTGGTCCGTTTTTTGGGACAGTGCCGTAGATACAGGTAACTAAGAACCATTTGGAATGTCCCAAGAAACGGACGTTGCCATGATTCGTACTTTAATAAAATATCACTTTTATGGGATTTTCTTGCTTTAGAGTCTTTAATTATATGTAGAATTATTTTTAATTAAGTTCAAAATGACGAATATAATCTAAGATCACTTAAATCTGTTGGGTCTACAATAGAACCGGGAGTTCCTCGACCTCCACATGCATTTCGGCTAAATGTCCTAATCATCGGCCAAATATCACTTCACATTGAGAAAAACCATTATTATCTGTATTACATGAAACCAAAGGTTGCTTGACACGAAATAATAAATGTTATTTAACATTCCATACAACTAAATAGTGTGATTGAGCTCGAGAGGGCTCAATTATCATTTGTTAGGTATTTAGTTAAAATTGAAGATTTTTTTGTTATAATAGATAATGAAAATACTGTGATACAATAAAACAATAAAATGCTACTTGAAATTGTTTTCAATTGTGTTATATTAAGTGAATATTTTTGTTTTTCATTTTTATTTTTTAAGCTGTATTACAGCGTTGTCCGTTTTTTGAGACAGCAATGAAGACGGGGTTCTTGGCAAAGGCCGTTTTAACGGACATCCTGAAAAACCTACTTACAGAAAATTTGTTTTATTTTTTTCTCTACTATAGTATTTTTTAATCAATAACTATCACTAAAACCAATTCTGAAATATCTGGGTACATTATTTCAGGGCTTGCCGTGTTAAGGGTTAAACAAAAAAAAAAAGACGTGTGGCACTCGGGAACTGCCGCGGTAAAGCTATTGCATAGCATTCAAGCCACACCTCCGTGCCCGTCGGAGAGGGGAGCGTGAGGATTTTTCGTTACGGAATTTCTCGATTCGGTACCCGCGCTCAAGGCCCGCGATAGAAGCTATGCAATAGCTTAAAAATAAAACTATTTAAACAACACTAATTGTAATCTTAGGGTTTAATGATGACTATGAAATTTATTAAAATAATTGCTTATATGATTTATGAACGTAGAGCACATGGGAACAAGCTCTACAACTAGCGTTTACTCCAATTCCATACATTTAAGACGAGACGCATAACATCAATGAATAATGACGTCATCTCACTAGAAGCATATTCACAAATACCCTCAGCAATAATAAACTAATGGAAACTCTTGCAAAATGTATAATCACCTAGAGGTCTCTTATTGTCTCACGCGTATAGAGTCTGATAACTTAAGCGCCTTCTAAAATTATAACTCCCAAAGGATTCTCGGACTGTATAAACCAAGTTTATATTTACGCGATTTTGATTGTTATGTACAGGGAATAAAGGTTGTTTTCGTGTGATATAATTTGCATTAGGGTTAGTGATGGCGAGGGTGTAAGCTACCTTTGCACGTCAAAGTTGGTTAGAGTTAGCTGATGTCACAGTTATAATTCGGGTACACGCAAAAGTTTGATATGCTTAGGAGTTATGTGTATAATTAATAAGTTTTAAATGTTCTAGGCTTTATAGTCTTCTTAGTATACTAACGTTTTATATGCATTTGTACTTACATTGTACAAACTCAAGTATTTCATGATACTGCTTACTTATTATTATTTTAACTAACTGATAACCCGGCTAAATGATGTTGCTAACAGAAAAAAAATTAAAGGTTTGCAATGCGTCAATAATTATTATTCCTTTCTTATTCCTCAACTTAAAAAAATAGCGTTCTTCTAAAACAAATGAGCCGATGTCGAAACAAACGAATTACTCCAAATGCCTAAAAGTACAAATACGAACTATTTCGCTCGAGCCGACCTCATAATTTATTTTCGTTTTGAATGAGATGTTCTGCAAGTAAAGGCTTTGCTAGATAGTTGAGTTTGAATTAGAACGTGATCTAAGTTCGCGTCAGAGCGGTCAAACTGACGCTACGCTATGACGCTGAATTGTGTTGTACAACGCTATCTGGCTTGGTCAGATAGAATGCTTTCCTAGCGCGCGGCAAAGCGGTATCCTGACGCCACGCTAAGATGTAGAGATATATTGTAGAAATAGACATTAGACATACCTTTATTTGGCACCAAAATAAAAATACAGTAATAAAGAAAAATAAATTAAATAGGCATGTAATGGCAATATTATTGATGCCAAAGTGTCTCACATCAGTAAAATATAGAGCAATGTTGTAATGTTATATTTGAAGTTACTAATAAATTTTATTATTTTTTTTATAAAGAGAGAAAATTTCTGCAACACTGGTATAGTACTAACACGTTCATGGCTTTGTCAGATAGAATGTGACTTAGCGCATCAGAGCGTTGTTACTCTGTTAGACCTCGAAGTAGAGAAAAATTTGGCGTAGCGCGGCGTCACCTTAGCGATCTGACGCGCGCTATGCACGCTTTCTATCTGACAAAGCCGTTAGAAACACAAACAAATGTTCTAAACGTCAGAACCAAAGACAGGCTACTGTGAGGGCTATTTTGTCCTTTTGGGAGATGTTAGAAACACAAAGGGAACTGTATCCGACTATAGGATGCTGTGGACCCATCGATATAGTATGCTGGATGAAGTTAGGTAATTAGGAGTAGTAAATTTATAAAAAAACTGTATATATTTATTAAAAATTTCATGTTTGATTAGTTGAAATTAGCAAAATAATTATATAAAATATTATTTAGAAAATTATTATTGTGTAAAGTAACAATAAATTCGTCAATTTAGTAATTGTACCGAGAATTCATTTCTTTTTCTGGAATAAACTGTGTATATTTTAAATTTCTGCTAATTAATTTGGCTGTGAAATTTTCTTCAAAACATCCAGCTATTTTAACATAAATCGGAACAGATGAAGAAAATTTTAGATAATTCAATGTATGGAAAAATGTTACTCACATAAATAGTAATTAAAAACAGCGGTATCTAGTTTACTAAGTCTAGGACATAAATAGTATTTGACTGGGTCAGTGTAAATTATACCTTTACACGAAAAAATAGGCTTTAATTTTGCATGAATAGATACAGAATTGCTTGCACCCCCATCGCTCTGTGCTCTACTTTTTTGGTTCGATGGTTTCACCTTGAAGTGTGATGTTTTTCAAATTATTATTTGTAAATACTTTTTCTATGCTTAACAGGATGTGGGAGTACTAATTTATAATTATATTTTATCATAAATAAAATTCAGATGTATACAAAATGATTTCCTAGAATTGGTTCTAGTTTTCCCATTTCTATATGATGAAAAATAATACAACTTAACAATGATTCAATGCATGTCTGAAAAGTAAGCTTATCTTCTTCTTATATATAAAAATGAATCGCAAAATGTGTTGGTAAGCGCATAACTTGAGAACGGCTGAACCGATTTCGATAATTCTTTTTTTATTATATACCTTGAAGTACGAGGATGGTTCTTATGTAGAGAAAACGTAAACATGTACCACGGTCGAGTTCTTCATAAATCTTATGCTCTTCAATAGCATGTACAAATATTGCGAAAATGTTTAATTTCTTAAATAATAAACTGTTATATTATGCTGCATAACCAAACTAAAAGATTACTGAAACAGAACAAATAAATTTTCCCTACAGTTAGGTATTGTACAGTTAGTGTCATATATATTGTCCCACATACGTTTGTTTTTCTAGGCTTCGGTTACACTGAAAGTTTGTAATAAACAAGTTAAGAACACAGTTATAATTTACTATTACAAACTCTAGTTTTATTCTTTCAGGAAACCATAATCGAAAAATATACCTGTAAATTTAAACTATCGAAAAATAAAAATAGAGCGTGTGTACGCACGCGTGTCAGAAGTGAAACTTCTATGGCAAGATTCAAAGATACCAAAAGTTTCGCTTTACTCCATGACGTGACGGTATTGATATACTTGACTACTACTATTGATAGACGCGACCTTGAAATTTTACCCTCAACGCGCCCAAAAAAGTTTCACATTAAAAAAAAGAAGTCAATTATCGAATCATTGCTCCATATTGTAACCTTCATATGACTCAATTCAAATACAACATCTTCATATTTAACATACATTCACATAGTAAGAAAAACACGGAACCAAAATTACACACACACGCACATATCCACCCCACACACACAGTAACAGCTACATTGTCCCTTCGCGCCATTTCCTGAACCTCCATTCAACATTAGAACTCTCTCGAACATTCTATATCAATACAGAGACGCATAAAAATGTGTTAGGTATTTCTTTTGCAATTGAATTTGAATGAAACCGTTTAAGTTGAATATTTGTGTGTATTTCTGTTATATTTTTATTAGAACGCATTATAAAAGTATTAAGATTTTATTTTGTTGAGGAATATTATAAAACATTGATATAATTGTATTTACAGTGTTTCAATATTTATTATTATATTATACCATATAAACATCTGGATATTATATTAAACTAGATTTCCGCCCGCGGCTTCGCCCACGTTTGCAAAGGAAAACCCGCATAGTTCCCGTTCCCGTGGGATTTCCGGGATAAAAACTATCCTATGTGTTAATCCAAGTTACCCTCTATATGTGTGCTAAATTTCATTGTAATCGGTTCAGTAGTTTTTACGTGAAAGAGTAACAAACATCCATACATCCATACATCCATACATCCATACATCCATTTTCGCCTTTATAATAGTATTAAGAATTAAGATATTAGATATTAGATACACACTAATTGTAATAAATAACTAATTTTACTTATTATAGAGCTAAATATAGAGTTTTTATTCAATGTAGTGTAAGAATCTGCATCTAGTTATAAACGTACATTATATTTTATATTTTATCTTATGTATTTAATAATGACATTATTAAAAAAAAGAAGAGAACTTCCAATAGTATAAAAATGATTTAAAACATTAGTTAAATATACTTAATACAGAAATGGAGAGCATAGGATGTTTTTTTTTAGTAACAGCCCTTTTCAATCCTAGTATTTAACATTTCAAAGTAAGACTTACGTACTATCATAAATTGCATATTATTTAAAAATAAAATAATATAACAAGGTCCTAATTTCGTATCAGCTATACAGTAAATGTATGAAAAAACATTCATGATTTATTCCTGACATCATAACACACTCTAAATAATTGTTTGGTTTGATGGAGAATCTCTGACTTCAATAACAGAAACTTGCCCAATAAATTGTCACAGAATATCGATGAGTTACTATTTAACACTAGCTATGTCCCGCGGTTTTACTCCCATTCCTATAATTATTGGTCTTAGCCTATATCTTGACCTAATCTACCCGTTAATACAGATTTTGAAAATTGTATATTTTCAAAATCTGTATTTTTGGCTTCGATATCGATTGCACATCACGCCCCCAGTATTCTTAAAAATATTCAATGTATAGTTTTGACTTTCCTATGATTTTTTTATATGTATAGATAATAAATATATATATAAATCTCGTGTCACAATGTTTGTCCTCAATGGACTCCTAAACCACTTCACCGATTATAATAAAATTCGCACACCATGTGCAGTTCGATCCAACTTGAGAGATAGGATATTTTAAATATGTAGGTACCACGGGCGAAGCCGGGGCGGACCGCTAGTAGAATATATAGATTAGTAAAATAAACTTCGAATATACAAAACGAGTTTGTAGAATGACGCTTGGATGTAGTCCAAACCAACGAATGTCAATCTGTGCTTGCCACCAATACAATTAATATATATTTGAATGAAGGAATAAACAATAAATGGTTGAATTGTTGGTGTTTGTTATTTTTATGGGTATTTTCCGATTGATGAAAATCAATATTTCCCAATTTTGAAAAAGAAAATTTTCTTTGAATTTAAATTGAATATTGAATTATAGATATTACGTATTGAATGATAGATATTACTTATTGCAATAAATGATCCATTGAAGGAAGATTTAGAGGACATAACAAGGGCTTTAAGTACATAATAAATAATGTTTAATTAACAGTATGTTTACGACAATCATTTTATGTTATTCAACATTCACATCTCGGTAATTTGACGACTTTCGGAAGGAAGCCCAGCTCCATAAAAGTTTAAAACCTTCGCGGCATAATTGAATTTTACGAGAATTTTCCATAAAAAAATATGATAAATTACGTCCCAGCGCCATGGCTGTACCGAAAATTTTTGATATATTTTTCTAAACAGCTATTAAGGGCGGATTCCTCTGAGGCGCGGGGCGCGGGGCGGGGGGTGGAGCCCCTGCTATTTCGGCTCTTGAGTTATAGTCCGACCAAATGCTGAAGACCTTTTTAGCGAATTTCTCGTTCCGTTTTACGATTGCCTCCTGAGGGCCGGATAAATAATTCAGGACCAAAGTTTTTGGTCGGCTTTTATTGAATTATTTGATATTGATCGCTGTTTAGAGGTTTATTGTTTCGTATTACTTGCGTATTATACGTGAAATATTAAGGAGGGTATAGTTTCTGCGGTTAATGAGAAAATATAAAAACAAAGCGACAATATAGAATTAAAAATAAATACTTCTTATAAAAATATCACAGATATTAATTATAATGACAAAAATGTATTTCTTTTTATTTGTTATATATTAGTTTTTATGATAATATTATATTGCTACATATTATCATAAAAAATAATATGTAAGTATTTTAAAGAGTAGTATCAAACCATTTACATTATTTATAATCTTACAAATAAAGATTTAAATACTTATTTATAATTAAATGTATAATTTATGACCATTTGATTCATTACATAATTGAAAATTACACAAATCTACAAAAAATATAAAATAACTCGTTATCCACTAATAAATACACAATAAATCATTATTATATAACTAAAAACGGCATTATAAAACGTAAAGAAACACAAATTACACCAAAATATACGACACCCATTCAATAAATGTATTTTAAAAGCGTGCTACGCCGTAGCGCCCACGAAAACGCTCAAAACGTAGCCAACAACAATTGAACTTTATACTCACAAATATGTCAACAATAATTCCGCACATCTCAAGAAGATTCGTAATAATAAACGTGAGCGAGTTCACTTGCCTAGCTAAATATCTGAGGGCGAGCGAAAGGGAGGACTAATACAAGATCTCCCCATAGCGTACGCTATGAAAGGACCGAGAGGGAATTTTAGGTTAGTGGACATGTAGACATACAGACGGGTACACGGCAAATTTGTTGCCTAATTTAGTTCGTATGTCTTGTGTTTTTGTGCGTCGCGTCTTCGTTCGTCGTTGTAGAGTGTTTTATAGCGTAGCTGTTGATTGTAAATATTCGATGTGCTTCTAGATTTAGTGCTAAGTGAACGACGTTGTGCGCGCTGTGTTTACGAATTTTACGGAATATTTGGAATTAAAAATAGTGTGGTTTGCGTGGTTTGTTTGTAAACAGAACGGCATGCGCTCCGGCACGTAAACACTAACTGCACACGGGTTCGCACTAGTTTCGTTCGTGAATTGAAAATCTAGTGCACTTTAATTTATAGTTTACGCGCTCAAACCTATCCAGTACCTAATTATGTGCCAATCTCGTAGATATATTTAGTGTAAATATCGGTAAGAAAATTAAGTGTTAAAAAAATCCGTCTCAAGAAAACTTGTTTATCACAGCACGTGTGAAACATTGAGTGGGTGAAATATACGAGGTCTGAGCCTCTACTATAAAGATCGATAACATTACGCATTACGCGAGCGAGACACAAACAGACACAAAACACTCACACTAACGCGTTCACCCTTCGCCCTCCGAAAGTAAATAGCCCGCGAAAGCTTTAAAACAAAACCGAATTTATAGAGTAAGAAAACGTAGTACAAATCGCTGTGATTGTAAGTTAAATACTGTGATAGACATGTTGGTGGGTGCGAATCTGTGTACGCCGGGGGTGTTGTTTCCGAGCTTCATGCAGAATCAACTGGTGAAGGCGGTGAGCCCGACGCAGGAGGCTCCCGTGCGTATGGTGACGTCGATGCCTTCGACGCCGGTGCACAGCGCGTCGGAGACCCGGCGCTCGTCGCCGCTGACGCCGGCGGAGCGCACGGGGGCCCCACCGGGCGCCGGCAAGGACGCTGTCAAGCTGTTCATCGGCCAGATCCCCCGGCACCTCGAGGAAAAGGACTTGCGACCGATGTTTGAGGAGTTCGGCAAGATTTATGAGCTGACAGTGTTGAAAGATAAACACACTGGCATGCATAAAGGTGGGTTAATGTTGTGTGCTAGGTATAGTCGGTTTTGTTTTAACATAAACATTGCGAGTTAATTGTGAGGATAATCTTGATATTTATTTGATTACCATATACAGATGTTAGTGTGGATTTTTTTTCAATATTGTATATGAATTATTACAAATATTATTACACATTGATGATGATTACAACGTCGATACATGAACAAAATTGAAAACTTAACTTTGGATATTCTTAGGCCTGATTGATGATTCTAGTTCTAAAGCATTATATTCAAATACAATATAATAATTATGTAGTAAATAAACGGTATTTTTTACATCTTATACTAAACATAAACCTTAACATTATTTCACCAGGAAGTGAGGTAAATAATTTATTTACGTATATAAAAATAGCGTAAGTATTGCTCTTTTATTTTCTTTATGTGATACCGTAGCACGTTCAAGAGCCAGTCGAGGGGGTATTACACTGGCCAGCTGGAATGTCTCTCGTATTTTTGAAGCCCTTTCGATTTTTGTAGAGCCGTTACAAGTTTGGGAAGTGCATATTTGACATATTTTGATGATATCGACCTTGTGATTTTGGTGTATGGATGATCTTATATTTAAGTATACAGTATGCATAACTTATTTATAAATAGGTATCTATATTATTAGGTGTGTATAAAATAGTGGAAGGTCTTAATTAACTTCGTCTAATTATATACTATATCGTTTTAATTAAAGCAGGTATTAATCATTTCTTGATCATGCATTTTGATTTCCTAGTTAAAAATACTCACCTTATTTAATAAACGTCAGTATGGGCTTTTTTAGGGATCGATAATGAATTTTTGAATCAATTTTATAGGGATATCATTTATTTTAAACAGTATAAAGTTAATATTTATATATTAAAGTGCTGATGAAATTTTTGAAATTTAATTCAATTTGCAGCAATTGTCGACACTTACTAATTGAAATATTATACAAATATTGTATTACACCGCTCGAGCATAGATACCCATTATATAGCGCAACTTTGAAAAATGACAAAAAATTTCATTTACTGCACAATGCCGTTATAATTTTCTCGAATGAAACAAACAGAATAAATATTATTTACGACACTTAGAGCGGAATCTCTTGATGAATCGGACTTTACTTTCAATTTCGATTCGCGGGAAATATGCCTTCAAATTATGGGCCGTTTCCGCTCTTTGTGTTATTTATTTGTCTTTCCGAAGTTCCATCTGTGAATTGCTACAGTGGCCATTTTGTTGCGTGTCAAATTGACTTTATCTTTTTATACCACAATGGCAGAGAACAATACCTTTACAAAAATTGTTTTCTTTAATTTTTGGAATGTGTTTATGTGTGTGAAAGAGCGTGTGAGGTAGTTTAAAGGGAAATATTAAAACCATATAGATTATACTCATTAACACGTTAGTTTCCTTTTTATCATTAAACGCATAAAACTTCAAGTTCTTATTTATTTGAAAATATATAATTAATTAAATTATTTGCATGAACTATTCCTTTGATATAATTCATATAATTAAAGATGAATTTCCATCAATACATAAGAAAACAAAACACCCAAAGCTAAAAGTCACAACAAACATCCATCCTTCATACATCATTGTTCTTTAAAACCGCCTTCCAATGAATAGCATTTAAAAATGCATAACAGCAGTCATTAATCATTGGCCAGCGAGTAATTCAGCATATCAACGTAACAATAATAAATACAGTTACGTTATTCGCGGATTATGTACGGATAGCGATGCAAACAATAAAAACTGTAATTCATTTTGCGGCGTGCCTCGTCGACACACGTTAAGCCTTTACTGACTGTGCTTGTGATATCGATTGTAACTATTGTTGTGTTCAACATATTGTTACATATTGTTCAACTTGGTATATTTTGTTGAACATGTTATATACTGTTCAACCTAGTATATTTTGTTCAATGTATTAGATGTTGTTCAACATGTTCCTTTTGTTCAATATGGTATATGTTGTTCATCATGTTATATGTTGTGATTAACATTTTGGAGCTGGTTGTTGTGGTGTCTTATGACAAGGAATGTAAGATTGAACAATAGGTCTGTCAGACATAACTGTTTTTGTTACAACGTGATTATATATTATATGAAATTATGTATATCAAAATTAAGATTAAATAACACACAACAATACTGTACACAGTAACAATACTTGGTGTTTTCTAGCAGTGTGCTGACTACAGCAGTGTTCTGTACTAACAGAAGACAGATCTGGCGTAAAGTGAAATATGAATGAGTTACATACCATGTGAAATTACGCAGAAACAACTTTATACTAGTATAGATAATGGACTATACTAATAGATATATCCAAAATATAGTCACAATATAAATAAACTTTCGTTCAGCTAATAGGTGATAAGATAGATTATACCCTCTTATATTTGGGATTATTTTTATTTCTCGTCTCGGGAGATATCATGATGGGTTCAGCAAATAAGACTATTACTTTATTTACTATATGATACGTCTAAGTGGGCATGACACTCCCTAAGTTTGATAGGCTTAATACATCCCTATATTTATAAGTAGATACTCTATACTAGAACTAATAGGTAATTTAATAACTTTTATATAGAGTGCTGTGGATGTGATTGTATTATACACCATTAGGGGGCTCTAACTTAGTTTAAACTCTGTACAGTTTCTTGCCGGCTCTCTGTAGAAATTGCTTGCCGAAATTATGGTACCAGATGGCTATATGTAATATAGAGCTTGTAAAATATAGAAAATAGATTGAACTCATAGTTCAGTTTGAATTAGATTCTTAATTCAGGTTATTAAAAGGTGAAAAAAAATTGCAACCATGAATAAACGCTTTTCTAATGCGTATGTGCATAGTAAATATGTTGAGGATGGACGCGTAAGTATAAACAAGGTAGAGGTGCCTTCTATCTACGTATATAAGAGCTCTAAGGACTAATAGCAATTGTATCCTTATGTAATATTATATTATCACTACATAGTATAAAACAAAGTCGCTTTCTCTGTCCCTATTTCCCTATGTCCCTTTGTATGCTTAAATCTTTAAAACTACGCAACGGATTTTGATGCGGTTTTTTTTAATAGATAGAGTAATTCAAGAGGTTTTAGTATAAAATATTAAATATCCGCAACATGACATATTTTAACCTAAAAAATAAAACCACAAGCATGTTACTTACCTTATCATACGTAGAAACCGAAGAATTGCTAAAATTATGAACTAATAATGTGTAATAATGTTAATTGTGTAATAATATATTATTATAATGTAATGTGTAATAATTTAATGTGTAAAAATGTAATTTGTATAAATCTAACTTTTTTTTTTTTTTTTTTTTTTTTTAAATCAAATGTATTAGGTATGTAAACCTTATCTATTACTATATTATGCACGCATCCTCGTACACACTCACACCTACACACTCACACACACACACACACACACACACATACTCACGTTACTATCTTTACCTACGTTTTTACTCACGTTATAATGGCACTGTGTCATAGGAGTGGAAAGCGTCGATCGCCTATAGCACAGGTCTAGTACCTAGTTTAGGCGATCGTCGTGTCTCATGTATGTAAACTTTTTATAATGTGGGTCCAAATAAATATTTTTCATTTCATTTTTCATTTTCATATAATTTATTAGGTTTTAGACAAAGCGGGTGAAGCTGCGGGCGGTAAGCTAGTAGTATACATAATTATGTTATTTTATGTCCTTTTTTAAATGGAATAAAATCATTTTTTCCTCCACTATATTTATCGAAGATATGACGTATTACTTATTAATTTTAATCTAAATAGGTTACACTATGTAAACGATTCAGAACGCTCATTCATCAAGGGAATAGATAACGCTATAGCCAACATTTACAAATTATAATGTTGAAAATTATAGAACTACATCAAGATTGCATAAAATTAAAAATTTAATTGTTCTTTCCAACCGTGTTTTGTAGCTAACGCCTGAATTATTTATTTATTTATAGCGACAGTCTATTATTTATTAATGCAAAATATATTATTTTTATCTTGATCTTTTTATAGCAAGTCTATACCAACATTATAAAGCTGAAGAGTTGATTATTTGTTTGTTTACTTGTCCACACTAAACTCAGAAATCGCGGATCCGATTTGAAACATAATTTCATTATTAGATAATTCATTTGTCGAGAATGGTTATAAGCTATATATTATTATACTAAGACCAATAGGAGTAATGAGAGTAAAACCGCGGGGCAGAGCTAGTTTAAAATAAAATTATTTAATATTTTTGCAATATCGCGTTGTAGAGTGTACGCTCAAACATATCAAAATAAGTGCATTTAAATACATATAATTCTGTGAATTCATCGAATCAAAACAATTTTGAAACAATTCCAGTGATTTAGATCATGCTTGAATTGCGTCCATTATTTATTTTATAATATAGTTAAGCTTTTAAATATAGTTAAATTTATACTTTTATCAAAATATAATGTATTGAAATGTTTATTGATTAACTGGCTGCTTGCCCCGACTTCACCCAAGTCCACACTAGATAAAATAATCAAACCTTATACGAGCGAGAAGTAACTTTTTAGCAAATATTTCCTCATTATATTTAGAAAACTATGTGTTTAATTGCTGATTAACAACGACGCGATAATTTAACAAAATTATATTTTTAATTTTAACTTAGACGTAAATACAATGTCCATACATTTCATTTAATATTTTCGCCGATATTTTGGAAACAAAAGTTGTAAATAAATTTTGCTTTTATTTAGCAAAGAGACGTTGGAATTGTTTGTAAATCGTATCCTTGCTATATTGGACGTTGAATAAAGCTGCATACAATTTAAGTGAGATATATTGGACATTGGTATTATCTCTTTAATAATTATCAAGATCCATAAAATGAAAAATAACATTTGAATATTTAAAAGGTGAAAAATGTTACAATACAACGATCATTGGGATTTCAACATTCTTATAAGCTAAAATAGTGCAAAAGCTTTGGATTCGAATCGAACTCAACATTTTTTTTGTATTTTTTTGTATCCTCCATTCTTCAATGCTAATGTTATAACTTTTGCCTATCTGTTTCGTGATCACGTCTAAACTAATATAATATGATTTTAGATGCTTTTAGTAATTTGCGTAGTAGATAATATTATATTTAAGTAAGAAACTAGAAAACACATAAAATAACTGAAATATAAGTCTTGTATAGGAAACGGAAAGCGAAGCCGAGTGTATTATTAGTATAGTTTAATTGAAATACGCCCTTCTAAATCCGTATCGTGTTAATTGCTCCAATCAATGTAAAATTCTTGAGATAAGACTAATAACAAGTAATGGCTGCGATTACAAGTTTAATTATACCTGCATATACTTTAATAGCTGCAATCACGTTCTGCGCACTTGCTTTTGCCCGTGGCTTTGCTTCTAACCCGTTCTTTTGAGTTTTATATACAAACTAAAGTATAGTTTAACTTAAGTATATATCTTGGTATCGTGGGTTCGTTCAATTTCCTCGTTTAACCCAAGTTAAACTACCAATGCTTAAAATAAATAGTAATTTATTGGTGTATCTAATATATGCTTTGCTTTCTTTCTTCTGTAGGTCGACTCACTTGATAGTGAAAGAACATTCATAAAATTAGCCAACGAACACCGTACTATTTAGTACTATATTATTGTTTAAATCAGCCAAATAAATTTAATAAATACCAGGCGAGGCAAACGATTTATTAATAATTTAATTACATATATACTTCTATATACCCAGGTATATTTGTTAAATATTTTTTAAACAGATGGGTACACATATTTACAAAGTGTTTAGCTACCAAAAAGCTGAACTTTATAGTCCAAACCATGCATCGTTTTTGATACAATTACCTATTCCGGAATATTGCCGTGCCACCCTCTCACAATTGCATTGAAAATTTGACATTCGACGCTTCCGCCACAAGCCTGGGGTTTTTCTTTAAAAACTACTGAACATTTTGTGATATAAAATAAGTGAAATTTCGTTCGGAAGTGAAAGCCAATAATTCATAGCGTTGAATGTTCTGTGTAGAATTTGACGCGGAATATGTTTTTGAAATATTTGTCGACGCTTTAGATGCAAGAGAAATAAAATAGTAGGCAATAAATCATTTTCTTTCTCATTTCAATGTACTTATATTACTTATATTCGCATGAGATTCATAGGTTTTTAAATTGTTTTCGATCTATTGTATCGAATGAATAATTATTTATTGAAAAAGCTAAAAAGTATTCAGTATGACATTCATTGATAAAATTTTACGTTATTTCTTTTTCCTCAAAATAGCGTGAATTGATCTTTAATTATCTAAATCTAAATAAAATAAATTTCGTGTCACACCTTTCATGTCTTTACTAGTAACATTAATTTATTCAAGCTACCAGTTTAAAAATATACCAGTAAACCACAGGCCCGAAATACAACCCCGCACAAGATATTAGGCACCTATCCATCCCTCTTTCGATCAATAATCCGGAAGGGTGCGAAGCTGCGATCACCCCAAAATTCTGAGGTATTAAGAATACGAATTTCCTGGAATTATTTTTAGATTGTATTTAGTTTGTTCAAGCGTAATATACTATTTTTAGAATATTCATATGAATAATAAACTGTATTTATTCTTTGATGATTTTTATTTATAATCTTTATTTCAATACTTGCAAAAATAAACATTTCTAGCCTAATTTCTATCCTACACAATAATCTCATGATAATTTATTGCGTGTAAATATGAAGTACATAATATTAAATTACCAGTTACTAAACGTATAAAAAAGTTCATTGATTACTAAAATTATGTTAATTTATTAAATGAATAAGAGAACATCTAGAATGTTACATTGATTCTATCAATGCTTCATACAAATTTACAAGCAAATAAAAATATTTAGCTTTTACTCTCCGTCCCTTTCTGTTCATTTCTTTTGTTGTGACCGTGAAGATTAACGCAAACATGAAACGTATTAGGTAAGGTTATGTTGGATGATACGAGTGTTTTATGTGCTTTTTACGATATTTAGGGAACTTGAAGTAATATTCGGTAATTTGTGTGTTTGTTTTTTCTTACGAAACTATTATATACATAATATACATTATCTACGCATAATACATAATATAATATTATCTATGCGAATACAAGTCGGTATTTTCTATCTATCTTCTCTATCCATACTTAATAATATTAAGCTGAAATGTTTGTTTGTTTGAACGCACTAATAACAGGAAGAACTGATTTAAAAAAGTCTTCATCGTTCTACCCAATATGTACAAAAGCCAAAATAAACAACAAAAAAACTAAAGAAGATTAGATGTATGTACAAAATTGGTCTATGATAATAATGACTAGGAAATGCTCTGAAACATCATATGCTATAAAGATCAACAGCTTGTGTAGATACATCTTTATCTACACTGCTCTCGTATAAAATAAAAAAAGAGCGTGTATGCCGAGTACACGTGTCAGTAGTGTAACTTCTTTGGCAAGATTCAAGGATACCGAAATCGTCGCCTTACTCCATGACGTGACGTTATTGCCATGACGCGAATCAAATTTTACTCTCAACGCGCCTATAGAAGTTTCACTTCAAAAATCCACACATGCAACACCTAGCAATTACAAGAAACACTCTCGAAAATTCACAAACAACGCAAATCACTTCGCTCTAATCAGCCTCACTTCATCTTTATTTGCTTTGATAACAAGTCCTGAACCTTATCGCTTTGAAGTCACTTGATTGCGTTTGAACAGAGCATGTTAATCAAGTTTCAGTATTCAAGTGTTTTGGTTTTGAGGGTTTTCTGGTGTGTTTTTGTGTTGTTTGATCTGTGTGAATGTGAATAGTGGCATAAATGTGTTTGATTGTGCGGTGTTATTGCAATTGTTAAGTTTTTAATTAATTTAAAGCTCTTGAATGTGAATATTATGTAACAAGCTTCTATTCTCATATAATACACACAAGCTGACAAGTCATAACATATGCTTCATAGTAAAATTTTGTCAAATTCATGTATATTATAAAAAAGCTTTCCGAACGTGGAATATATTTTATCAACACGAGTTGTATATTTATATATTGGGTTTATATTTATTAAAAACAAATACGTTAATCTTAATAAGATACTTTAAAAAACCTGCAGCCACACAGCAACTAAAAATGATAAAAATGTTGCAACAAATCGAAATATTTTTACAATTTAAGTGGTGAAATGTGTGTTTTTCACCAAATTTCTGTGCGCAGTAGTTAAACGAAATGCAATCTTATCACGTTGCACTAGAACACATAGTGCAAGAAGCGAGACGTTGTAATATGTTAACGAATGAATAGACCGGTTCAAAGACCGAGTGTTTGGAACGCGGTTCGAAAAAGCTTAAAAAAGTTCCGTGTTTTCTGCTCGATTGAACGAAAATATTGCTCAAGTGACCGAACGACTTTTAAACCGGGTTAAACGCGTGATAAAATTAATCAGCAGACGTTTTTACAAATGAAATTTTACAGATTCATGATGGGTTAGGACTTATTTGATTTATGTGATGATAAGCAAACAATATCCCTTATATTCATATTAATTATTGATGTCAAACATAACACAAAATTAGGATATTACTCTAGATATGGCTCTATCTGCTTTCCCATAAAGAAAATCGATCAGTGAAACAAGTTTGAAATGCATCTGCTCCATATGGCACATTATAGCTGCATGGTTGAGTAATGAAAAATAGATAAAAACATCTCATTGTATTAATTTAGGTGAAATTGAAATATATACAAACGACTTAAAAAAGAAGAGATACTCTCAATTCGACAATATGTTTTTAGGTTTGTTACCTCAGAACATGCCACTGGGTGGACTGATTTTGATGACCCTTTTTCTATTTAAAATCTAGTGCTTTCCCATTGAAATTTTGTTCAGTACTCACCTATTGAACTTTTTTTTGTTAAAATCAATTAGTTATGTGTTATTTTAAGGTAACTCTTCAAATTATATATCTAGCCAACACCGCACAATTCCCTAACATAAATTCAACGGGGTGTCACTACACGATATACTAAATTGGGGCACAGAGGGTCCTAATTAAGCTACCTAAGGGCTGATTGCCCTTTATCGGCCTGGTGATCCGCGTTCCATGCAATATAGAGTAGTAACGAAGTTTAGTTTACGACTAGCTAGAAACACACGGCTTCACTTGCGTGATATTGTAGCCTTCACTTGCGTGATATTGTAGTGTGTCTTAGTCTGTATTATAACCTATTTAATTTATTTATTTTTTCTTTATTGTCTTTATATATAAGAGAGAAAATATATACAAACAGTTAAGTAACAGATAGCTTAAACTAAGTTCAATTGGCGGTATTATCTTAATGTGAAGATATAAAAAAAAGAAATCGTTTTATATTTAACAGATTTTTTAAATGATACGATCATATCAATCTAAAGTTAATATACATAATACAGATTACTAGCTGTGCTCCGCGGTTTTACCCGCAGTGCTCCGCTCCTGTTGGTCTTAGCGAGATGATATATAGCCTATAGCCTTCCTCGATAAATGGTCTATCTAACAGCCAAAGAATTTTTCAAATCGGACCAGTAGTTCCTGAGATTAGCGCGTTCAAACAAAGAAACAAACAAGCTCTTCAGCTTTATAATATTAGTATAGATTGTCAGATCAGAATACAATACCTGTGATATCATGTACGCGTATAATATGTATAAATACGAATCCATACTAATATTATAAATGCGAAAGTAACTCTGTCTGTCTGTTACTCAATCACGCCTAAACTACTGAACCAATTTGCATGAAATTTGGTATGGAGATATTTTGATACCCGAGAAAGGACATATGCTACCTTTTATTGCGAAATATGTACCACGGGCGAAGCCGGGGCGGACCTCTAGTTAATTATAAATACAATTTCTAAAGGATTCCATGATAACGGAGATATTTTAAGGGATAAAGCAATTAATATATTTTCCTTTCTCACACATTCTGATAATAACTTTTATTAGGGTGGAATATATTAAGTAAATTGCTTGCGGTTTAAAGGTTTAATCTTACTGAATATGGTGGCATTTTTGCATTTCCTTAAAACTATTAAAAGTTATAGACATTATTTTTATATTAAGATGATCATTAAAAATCAAGAAACATTAAAAATTAATCTTTTTAAAATTGTAAATTTCACAAAAAAGGACATGATTTTTACCGTTTTTAAGTTGCCAAAGAAGTATCACTTCTGACACGTGTGATGAATATATTATTTATTATTTATGTGTAACAAACAAACATATAAATCAAATCATCAATCAACTAAACATTTATTTATCCAAAACAACTACTAGATGCAAACCATTATATAACGCACGCGACTCAATTCCTACACCTTACCTATCGCAAAGATGAAAGCCGAATTTCATACGAACCCGTTGAAAACCGCAGAATTATTACTCTTGGATTATATACTTCGGAGTTTTCATTTCGTAGAATATTTTACGCAAACTTATGCACAAGTTATAAATCCCGACGAAAATTTAACGCGTTAAGGAAATTTAAAACGTCCCGTTTTATCTACCTGACGTATTTACCACCGCTAAATTAGATTTTTATGGAGTTGATTTTTGTTTTATAGTTATTGTTATTGCTGTGAGACTGCGGGATGAAAGAGTGTGTGTGCTTTGAACGTGAATATTGATGATGATGATGATGACATGATTCACCACAATCCTAATTGTGTAATAACCGTAAAAAACTATTTTGAAATAGTTAATTATGACGTTTGCGTTCACACCAAAAACTAGTGATGTTGTTTATAAAATAATATTTTTTTATAATTATTAATAATAACGTATAATAAAATAATAAATGATTATTATACATATTATACGCTAGTAGATTTCATTTATTTGAAACTAGCGGTCCACCCCGGCTTCGCCCGTGGTACATGTTTACGTTTTCTCTACATAAGAACCATCCTCGTACGTCAAGGAATATAATAAAAAAAGAATTATCGAAATCGGTTCAGCCGTTCTCGAGTTATGCGCTTACCAACACATTTTGCGATTCATTTTTATATATAAGAGATAAAAATGTGCATATCATCAACAATCAAAAAAAGAGCATTGCGATATAATGGTATAATATTTAAGAGTTATTATTCTAGTCCGGAATGAAACAAATCCATCACCTCAAAAATCATTAAAATCCATGCAGCCGTTCTTGAGTTACAAATCGTGTAACTAACACAACTTTTATATTCTATATCTATAGGATTTAACCTATCTAGGTATAATTCTAACAATGATGGGCTTTTTAATAATAATAAATGATAAACGTAGGAACGTTGGTAAAATGTTTGGATGCCAAAAACCACCGAACTAATTTTGATGACTGAATTTTTGCTAGAATACCCTATATGTCATAGAAATAATTACTTTTTTTCGGTAGTGAAACCGCGCCGTGAGACAAATATATACACTTTGAATGTATTTTGGAAACACGTTTTCTTAGAAAATGTTGCTTTTAGGATTATTGTGCAATTACGCTTCCTGGAATTGTTCATTCCTTTTTCCTTATGGAGTTCTTGGTATGGGTAATTCAAGGTCATCACTGTTTCGTGTACAGCATTATTTATTTATTTATATTATTGTTTTGACTTTTCGTACAAAATAACCTTTATTTTTATTTTTTTAGTAAGTACATGAATTATAGAATGAATTGTATACCACAAAGACTAACATTACACCATTTATTCGTAAAATGTCAGTTTTCGATCACCTTTTTATGTATTTACCCGCAGTGCTCCGCTCCTGTTGGTCTTAGCGAGATGATATATATATAGCCTATAATAGCCTTCCTCGATGAATGGGCTATCAACACCGAAATAATTTTTCAAATCGAACCAGTAGTTCCCGAGATTAGCGCGTTCAAACAAACAAACTCTTCAGCTTTATAATATTATAGTATAGATAACATATTTGCAATCCGATACTTATATTCATACGTGGTTAGATATACGTATGTCTACGGCGTAGCGGAATGCTACGGAGACTATATTATAACTCGTAGCATCGTAGCAACCATTTGTTATATATTCGGTGTATATACTGTACATCCAATTTGTATTATGAAGGGTATATTCTGTATTAAATCTTTTGTGATTGCGGGGTCGTGGGTTCGATTACGGCGAAGGTATTATTAAATATTGTGAAAGTTTGCTTGGAAATAGAGCTATTTCAAATTCTTTTGAATGTCTTTAGATATATGGTATGTAAATATGTATGCATGGTAAAAAGTAATTATGGAATTAAATACAAAACAAACTGTTATAACATTTATTTAATACGTCGTATCATACATAATGTGATGAATAGCATAGCTACACCTTTTTCCGCTCTATACAATTTATTTAACATTTGTCCAAATGATAAACTCATGGGTTACTTATAAAACACCTCTTGTCATCGCAAAAATATACAGGAGACGTCTTTAGTATTTTTTAATCTGAAACGGAAAAAAAATTTACTTGTACTTGGGAGTACAAATATGCATAACCTATTGAATATAATATAATAACCACTCTACATAGATATCAAACTATGATTTTATTTACCGGCATGTAATTTATCATACCATGAGACAACTGTGTAATGACAATTCAAAAGTGTTTCTAGTAGAGGTTTAATTAATTAAATAATTGATTTAGTTCGAATAAGTCATAAATTCTCACTTAAAACAATTTTATCATTCACCAATGGGAATCGAACCCATAACCTCTTTGCTCTATCGTTCACTCTAACCATACCAAAGCTCCCATCAAAAGCTTGACACTAAGTTCAGTCAGTTTTCAACATATCAGTTAGTTCTAAATCCCAATCAACAGGTAATGAATAATCATGCTCGTGCCCGTCACGGTGCGATGGCGCATGTGTTGACAGTTGTCACGCATGCGTCCCGCTGACGTCACGGCGTGTCACGTGTCACGCCAGCGTGCAGTCGCGCCGGCGAAGCGAGCTCAACACCACGCGCTCGGCCGTTCGTCGCGTCGCCGCGAAAACAAACAAAATGTACATCGCCCATTTATGATACAAAGGCGATATTATATGTGTATTTAGTTCAGATTTTTTTAACGTGAATAGTGTTTTCGTGAACGTATTTTTTTAGTAATATATCGCCAGTACAAAGTTTAATTCATTGCCTTGCCTCTAATAGTTATAGGAAGCTTTTGAAGTATAGTTAGGCGCGCTAGTTAGATTAGGGTAGATCAAGGTTTTTATATTATAGTAAATTTAAATAAAAACATTACAATGTCGCTACTCTGTGGAGGTGAGTTCTTTCTATGGAGGTAGTGCCGTGGGATTGCTGAAAAAAATATTAAAAACGTTCTGTAATAAAATTTAACATAAACAAAATTTTTCCGAACACAAAAGCTTAAAAAAAATAAAGCATTCAATAAACAATTCGATAACGAAAAATAAATAAAGAATTATCAAAACACTATTATTATTCTGATCTACACTTACAATAGAGATGAAAAAAAAAAAAAAACGATTAAATAAATATAATAACAACAGCTGAATTTAAATTTACGAAATTTATGATAATCCCAAGTTAAGCCAACTGTTGAAGTTTATGGCGACATATTTATATGTTTTATTTATTTTTAAAATATGCCACGTAGCGTGCCCCTGAACTTGCACGCTATAATTTAAAAACATTATTACTACATAATGTTTTCATGAAAGTATGAATAATAATAAACGTCTATCAGTCTATATTTATGTTTAATTATAGAGAATTGTGTACTTAATAGAGCAAAGTAATTAAAACAATTATTACGTTGGATAATTAATAACAAGGTGTTTATATTTTATTGTTTGTTATCTTAAAAAGTGGTATAGGCTTTTTGAAAGCTTTCTATAGATTTTTTTATTCATTTGGAAATATTTAGTAAGGCGGTATTGACCTTGAGATATATTTATATATACAGTAAAAATAATTATTCAGTAATACGATACAAATAATACTTATCCACATTAATGTTAAAATCATAACCTAAAAAAACCATGACTATAAAACACGTAACAGCCATTATAACCACTAACCCATCATCTATTTCTATTTCAAACATGTACAAGCCGAATCATATTACTAAAAGTCCAAACTTACATGTTAACAAGTAAAAAGATAACCTAAATATTCCACAAAAGATTTATAAGCTTCATAATTTATAAGTAACGAACGCTTGCTAATTTCGCGGAGCATAAATATTAAAATGATTTTAGTGGCGTGTTTTATTTGAGTGCGGATTTGTTATAATATAAATTATATTTATGTAATCATTGGTGTTTTTTTAATACGTGAATAATAAAATTTGCTTGTTGTGAGTGATATTTTAAAAAAATAGGGATTCCGTCAGTGATAATAATAAATGTGAATATATTCCTATTATGGAGGAATACATTGTGTCTGAAATTTTTAGGATTTTTTTACATTAGGATTTAATACAGTTATGATTAAACATTAATAAACGACTATAAAATATTCTAAATTTTACATAGTACAATCTTATAGAATCTTATAAAGCTTTAAATGGTAATCATGATGAACATGTGTGGTAAATAAATACAGCTATAGATAATATACTAAACAAGTATAATAATTTAAATATTGAAAATACCAAAAATACACAAAATATCATAAACAATTTACAATTTCGTTCTCTTACATGCTCTCTAGCTCTCTAGCTCTCGTATAAAATATGACACAAAAATGATGATAATCACGAATAAATCGAGTGAAACGAAATAATAACATTTCATGAAGACGTACTCTTAAATCAAGTGTAAAACTGAATTATAATAGTGAAAATAGTTTATAAATCGTGTGTAAATATCACTTTCCTGTTTCATCAAAAAAATCTGGCACCATTTCTTAATTTACAAAAACATTTCACGAATGTCGGATGTGTCCTTATTTATAAAAAATCGTGGATATATTTTCACAAAACTTTATTGTTTATTTTGGGACGTGGTATGAATAAATTAAAATATTGTGTGATAGCAAATAAAAACATTTTTAGTTTGACAAAAATAGTTGATTTGATACAAGCTTTCAATTAGTGATGCAACAAATTTAAATATTTTGTATGAAATAGAGCGAATAGTACACTAAATTGATGATCAAAGTGAAGCTAACGACCGCTAAGTGCTATAAAGGAGAGTGAATAGTGAATATTGAATTTGTATAAAACGGACGCGTTATTTAACTGCATACATCAATGAATTTGAATTAAATTTTTGGTAACCAAAATATAGAATAGTGGTTGTTCAATTATAATGTGTGGTAATGCTTTTCAGGGCTTTTTATGGAAAATTGGTGATAGATTTCAAATTTTAAGAATTATCTAAACGAAAAGATAAAAATATAGATTTATTTTAGGATTTTAAAAACTAATATTAATTTTTGAAATACCAAGCCTAAAAATTATTCTAAAAAATTACACTGTTTGTTGTGGTAATTTTTATGATAGTGTTAAATAGTTTACTATTCAGCGCTTAGCGAATAAATAAAAGTGTGGTGAATAATAATTAACAAGATTTTCTAACAAAAATAAATACAATACGAACTAAAATATAATATAGATAGATGATTTAAAAATCGAATACCATGTGTATTGTGTTTAAAAATACCTACGTACGATATTTATAGACCATATTTATAGATGACCATATTTGTCCAATTGTTAACTACACACTAAATATTTTAAATACAGTATACCTACATTAAGCAGCTAATTAAAATTAATTACAATACGTATGTTTACAAATTAGGACGTTCCAGTATTCTCAGCTATACGTCAAACAAGGTGACCGCTGTAAAAATAAATGTGACTAAAGTATTTATAAATTGGAGGGAAATAAAATGCGTCGTTTACTAATCTGTTGACGAGTTTGTTATCTTTGATCTAAATATTGTTTTGTCTTTACTTATGCGGTATATTTCTTCGGGAATTATAGTGTGTTTATTTTGAATATTAGGGATTTTATTATTCTGACAATCGGGGGTTTATAATTTTTTATTCAAGTTTACGTTTTCGTGTTACAGTAAAAGTGATGTTAATTGATAAAAGATGTGAGATCAATTTCCCATTCGAAATGAATAATTGTTAAGAAAACTCTACATTATGAGCCATGATATTATGTACTTATGAAATAACCCTAATAAAAGGGATAGCAGAAGTGTATTAGATATTTATATTAGTTTTGTATAAGATTGACTTCTTTCTTTTTTGTACAATAAAGCGTTATAAATAAATAAATAAGTTAAAATAAAATCATTTATCTCCGTCACAGTGTTACATAAGTATAGGTACGTAGCCAAAAATATGTAACAAGGTCCAGTTTTAATTTTATGCTAAATCATAAACTATAACACATTAAAGCATAAAACCACTAACAATATAACTGAATGTCTATTGCGTATAATTCTCGCGTTTTCATTATAGTGTAACGGTGGACTTACATTAAACGAGCGATTGCTCATTCGTACGGGGGGTATTTCAAATTATTTTAGTGTAAATAGGTGTAGCATTCTTTCGTTGTTCTTAATGCGTTCGAAAAGATTCTATGAAATGTTCTAATACTGAGTTACACAGAAAACAATATTTAATTTACACTAAACGATCACGAAATAATGCTCTTGTTCTAGCTCTATGTTCGTTTGATGTGAATGCACCGTTACAGTATAAGGCGCGAAAAATCACACTATCATTTTGAATTAAATAAGTTAAAAACTATAGCATTCACACTATCAACAAACTAGCGGTATGTGGAATCTTAATATATATAAATCTCGTGTCACAATGTATGTCCTCAATGGACTCCTAAACCACTTAACCGATTATAATAAAATTCGCACACCATGTGCAGTTCGATCCAACTTGAGAGAAAGGATAGTTTAAACATGTAGGTACCACGGGCGAAGCCGGGGCGAACCGCTAGTTGTTTTATAAATTCAACCTTTGTATCTTGTGGTGAAGTGAATTAACTTGATTTTATAAGAGTTTGTATTGGGATATTTGAACGTTGATTAGTTTTATATTGGCGTAGAGTTTGATTGATACAGTTTAATGGATTACTCTACATATTCATATAAATAATCACCCAGAAGACAATCAATAGGACTTAATAAAGTGAGTTATTTAATTTATTTCTAATCGGTGTTTTGGATCAAACATTGAAACATTGATCATAACATTATGTGTAAACTGCAAATACTAGATAGAACAGCATGATGGCAGTTTGCAATAGTAACAAAACAGGCTGATGATGAGTTTTGATCAAAACATCAAATTTAGCTTGCAACTAATGAAAATGAAACAAAAACAGTATTATAACAATATGACTGAGGTTAATAACAATTAAATATGAGCCAGAAACGTCAACAACAAACTTCGATGGCACTTACCTTACACACCTTAGCTAAATTACATAGCCATAGCAATATGACGGAGTTAAATAACAAATAAATATGAGCCAGAAATAAAACAACCAACTTCGGTGGTACTTACCTTACACACCTTAGCTAAATAACATAGCCATAGCAATATGACGGAGGTAAATAACAAATAAATATGAGCCAGTAATAAAACAACCAACTTCGATGGTACTTACCTTACACACCTTAGCTAAATTACATAGCCATAGCAATATGACGGAGGTAAATAACAAATAAATATGAGCCAGAAATAAAACAACCAACTTCGATAGTACTTACCTTACACACCTTAGCTAAATTACATAGCCATAGCAATATGACGGAGGTAAATAACAAATAAATATGAGCCAGAGATAAAACAACCAACTTCGATGGTACTTACCTTAGCACACCTTAGCTAAATAACAAAACCATAACCTGAGCCTTAGAATGTACTTACAGATGCACATATAGTTGTCGAATTATTTGTGAATTTCTTGGCACTTTGAGCGCTATTAGTTGGGATATCTAAGAAATAAATGTCGAGAACGAAGCCAAAACTGTGAGGGATCTTTAGCCTAATTCCTGTTCAAATGTACTTGCCAATTGGTGTAGGAAGATTAATTCTTATTGGTGGATTAGGTATGTTTTATGTGTTGATGTATTTGATGTTATTGGTCGGATGATACATGCTAATCACTGTGTTTACTTGAGTGAAGATGTATTGCAATACAGATTATTTATTGTGCGTAAAATGAGTGTTTCAATTTGACAAAATTTTAACGCTACAGTGTAATAAAATCGGTGATAATTCGTATTTAAAATGACTATTTCAGCAACGTAATACTACGCATTGAACTTATCTTTAAGTGGTAAATACTATAAAATGAATTATTTAAAGATATTAAGGATATAAATCCCAATATAGAGTAAATAATAGAGTTCGGTTAATAACACAAAAAAAACAAATCACGAGGGTAATAAATTAATAGATTGACCAACAAAATTCACAAATTTAAATTTTAGGAAAAACAAATAAAAATGTCTATCACCAAACATAAAATAAACTAATTGTATCATTCAGCATCTCACGGCAAAAATCAGTGATGTTTAGTCAAAGAGAAGAATTAAGGATTTAAAAATAGCCTATCTATTTTCAGAAGCCGCCGGACCACTAATGTCTGAGCCAATTTTGAGTTTATACAAATCACCTTTATCAGGTAAAGTATTATTTTTCCTACATTATAATTATATTATAAGTGTATATTGTTTTCTATTATAAGATTTTATGTTAAATTAAAATAAAGTAATACCCAGAATAGTCTATACTTTTACTATCTAATTATTGTGATTGAACTACATATTGCCTTAACCTTTAGACTTCATTCATGGTTTAAATTGAAATAAGTATCCAAAACACGTATTAAGCAACCGTTTTTAATAAAATCTACTGAATAAAAATAAAAACATGCTAATTGACTATCGGTAAGTGCCTAATCTATATTTTTTATATGCGTATCTACAGCATACAAAAATACATGCATTTGTTTATTCCAATACTTATAAACTGTGAAATAAGTATAAGAAAATACTTCACAACAATATTTGGCACAAGCCCACTAAATCTTCCGCATCATTATCATACTTGAATTAATTATAATAATAATTATAATCGCAGAGTTTGTCTCGAAGAGATGGTTATTATGCCTAAATTTTACCATAATTATGATATAGACTACAGGCCCATGTTGAAAAAATTATGGGTCATTTGACCCACCACCTTACCTATCTAGAACGATATAAGAGCATAAAATAATAAGATTCAGCACTATGACGTCACTCGTAAGCTGTCCACCTGAGTGCAGATGAGAATTCGAAAGTTCAGGTAGAGATTTTCTCCCCTTGTCTCCATGATTTTTGTACGGCGTTGCGGAATAATGGCTTAAAAGCAGTATAAAAATAGTATGACACAGATGCCGTACAAAAATGGTGGTCCACAAAGTCGGAATTTATTTTTATTTTTCGACAGTTGCCGGGGTAAATTTGGTCATTTGATTTTGTACGGCATCTGTGTCATACTATTTCTATACTACTTTTAATCAATTATTCCGCAACGCCGTACAAAAATCATGGAGACAAGGGGAGAAAATCTCTACCTGAACCTTCGAATTCTCATCTGCACTCAGGTGGACAGCTTACAAGTGACGTCATAGTGCTGAATCTTATTATTTTATGCTCTTATATCGTTCTAGATAGGTCACCTGGTGGGTCAAATGACCCATAATTTTTTCAACACGGGCCTGTAGTCTAATAGTATTTTCTTGTGTTTGATTTTACGTATCATACATTTAGAAATTAAAGATTTTAACGGATTTTAAACAAGATTTATTATTATGATTCTATAATACTTATATAAATGTTTTATGACATAGTTCGTTTCTTATATCATTAGTATGTACATTGAATATCATGCAACTACATGTTTTCTATTATTTGTGTATTAAAGAGGCCATTTATCAAGGAAGGTTTATAAGCACTTTATAAGCTTTAATTTCAAAGCTAAACATTTATTTATTCTATTCGATTTCTTCTAGAAAAACTTTTGAATTGTCATAACATTATTTTTACAGATTAATAATTAAAATTGATCGTTTACCACCGGTTCGGGAAGCAGTTTCTACAGAGAAGAGCTGAAAATAAATTTTGTAGTTGTTCTTTTAGAATAATATCAAAGTAACATAGAACATCACGCTCCGTCCAAAGCGACACATCAATGAAACTAATTTAATTTTTCAAGGCACACGAACTGCGTAGCAGATCAGCTTGTTTTTAATGAAGAAATAAATAATTATAACGTTATTTTACAGAAAATTATGAGCTCTGGAAGACGAAATAAGCCATTTACCTGAAGAGAACATCTATATTTCAAACTCAAACTCAAACATTTATTTATTCAATTAGACTTCTTCGAGAAGCACTTTCGAAACGTCATTACATATTTTTAACAATTACCACCGATTCGGAAAGCAGTATCTATGGAGAAGAAATAAACTCTAGCGACAACGAACGTTATCGCTCTGTCTGATGTTATAATACCGCGTAGTACAAATTCGGCGTCATAGCGCAGCGTCAGACTAGCTTTCTGACGCGCGCTTAAACGCGTTCTGTCTGACAAAGGCTTTACTTGAATATAATAGATTCTACACAATTCTCACACGTCAATCGCCTACGCTTTGATATGTAATCGATTGTTATCGCTCGCTTATCACTAATGACATAATACTAATATACGTAGATCCTACAAGTACCCTTTATACAAATAATTGCTTATTTGCTGACAGGGAGCCATTTTTATTGACATTGCTTTTGGGTTTTGATTGTGTTTTTTTTTCTTTTCTTGTGTACCTACGGGTGTAAACGGTTAAGATTTTTACGTACATTTATGGCATATTAAATAATTTATGTATTTGATAATTACCTAATTAACTTTTTTTACATAAAGTTTAACATAATAATTATTGAAAATGACATAGATTCAAACGCCTAATAAAGTATAATTCCCCTTTCTAACACCTTATTTTTTAACAGTGTCTTAATTTCTCTTGATGATCTTTATAATATTCTGAGTATCAGTATATAGATAGATTTATAAATAAATGAGAATAAGGCAAGGAAATGCTCTCTATTTGTTATTTCTTATTAAACAGTATTTCCTACAGATGAGCGTATTAACTTGAAGAATTGCTGTCATTTTTATTCAACAATGATCGAAAGAAATGGGAATAGCAAGTATTTAACCAAGTTTTAATCTTAATACTATTATAAAGGCGAAAGTTTGTATGGATGTATGGATGTATGGATGTATGGATTTATGGATGTATGGATGTATGGATGTTTGTTACTCTTTCACGTAAAAACTACTGAACCGATTACAATGAAATTTAGCACACATATAGAGGGTAACTTGGATTAACACATAGGATAGGTTTTATCCCGGAAATCCCACGGGAACAGGAACTATGCGGGTTTTCCTTTGAAAACGCGGGCGAAGCCGCGGGCGGAAATCTAGTATTAAATGTAATTGTTGTTTACTTGTAAAAGGTAGGAATTGTCTATATTAAAATAATTCAGATGAAATTAATAAATATGAAGGAATGAAGGAAAATGCTTTATTGCTTTGAAAATAAATACATAAAACAAAGGCAAGTCTTAACAGGAACAGCAAAAGGCGACCTTTTCGCTAAGTAGCGAGCTCTACCAGTACTACTCTATGTCTCTCTACTCTTAATATGTGTTAGCAATAAACTCAAATACACTGGACTGAATTTAAATATTACTGGATTCATTCATCCATACTAATATTATAAATGCGAAAGTAACTCTGTCTGTCTGTCTGTTACTCAATCACGCCTTAACTACTAAACCAATTTGCATGAAATTTGGTATAGAGATATTTTGATACCCGACAAAGGACATAGGATAGGTTTTATCCCGGAAATCCTACGGGAACGGGTTTTTCTTTGAAAACGCGGACGAAGCCGCGGGCGGAAAGCTAGTAGGTTATAATGTTTTATTTTGGTTTTTATTCCAGGTCATTTGAGTCAAAATGGTCTAAAGTCATTATTGATAACCTACGTTCCTAAAATGGATTGTACTAGAACAGCAATTATCATTAGAAGTGAACAATAAGACAATTACAGGTGAGACGGTTTCGTAACGGATCAATTAGCTACCAACTTTTGAAGCTGTGTAGAGGAATTGTTTTAAATCTTCATGTTTATGTGTCGATGTTTCAATTAGTCTTGTTGATTAGTATGTAGTATAAAGATGTGATAAATTTTCCTACGTATTTTCTTGGTAATATTTTTAAGCTATTGCATAGCTTCTATCGCGGGCCTTGAGCGCGGAGACCGAATCCAGAAATTCCGTAACGAAAAAAAGCCTCACGTTCCCCACTCCGACGGGCTCGGAGGTGTGGCTTGAAGGCATGCTATGCAATAGCTTTACCGCGGCAGTCCCCGAGTGCCACACGTCTTTTTTTTATAAAGCCTTTATTTCAGAAAAAAATTAACACATTTAAACATAAAATTTAAAGATTACTTAAAACTAAAAACAAAAATATCCCTTATTTCGGTATGCCTTACGGCAAAGGCCTCCTCCAACTCTTTCCATTGTACCCTGTCTGCTGCCACTCTTGTTCAAATGGGCCCTGCGGTCATTTTTTATTCGTAGTAGGTACATAGTACATTTATCTAATTTCTAATAACAAAAAACACAAGATTCCATACATTTATAACCAAAATTATACATGAACATAATAATATCTATGAATAGCAGCGACCCTTTAGGCAATTTAATTAATCCAACGAACTAAGTTCTAAGAAAACCTTTGACATTTCAGCATGCACTTAAACTATAATTGATATTTCAAAGTAACCTTCAGTATTTTAATATGAAGACGTGCCTTTGTAGTTATTATTAAACTTTCTAATTTTAATGCTAAAGTCGAGTCGAGTCGCCGCTTCGAGTCCTCCTTCATCATAAAAACAGCTAAGCAATGGAATTCACTCCCTAACACCATTTTTCCTAAACAATACAACTTGGACCTCTTCAAAGCCAGGGTGAATAGGCTCCTTCTAGGCAGACGTGCAACCTAGTAGGCCACATCACCGCTTCCCATCAGGTGGGATTGTGGCCAAACCTCTGCCTATTGTTAATAAAAAAAAAAAAAAAAAAGTTTATCCATTTATTCTATGAGGTGTGAAACTGTCTTGATAATTAAAATACTTAGTTTAATACAGTTTGTGCAATAGTTATTAAGTAGATTATTAAATATTAAGTACTTCGATTATTGTAATGAACGCAAAACACACCTTTTTCTTCAAGCAAAATAAAAATCATTATGACGATTAACACATTGGCTATTTTCTAATCTAGGTTTAAGAAGCCGGGGACTGAACCTAGAATTTTAATCTCATTTGAATATGATCTAAATAGTTAATATAAGCGTATAAAAGCTCTGTCACACGAAAACTGTTGAACTGATTTCGTTGATACTTGTTTCTACTGATAGATTGTAGGGTAGAATAACATAATATTATATTATGATATTTTTAAACATACTATATGTGGTATCTATCTATGTATTTAAGTATTTTCCAGAAGATTTCATACACTTCAAAAATTAATTATTTTCATCACTATCACTACATCACTATATATTACCTATAAAACAAAGTCGCTTTCTCTGTCCCTGTTTCCCTATGTCCCTTTGTATGCTTAAATCTTTAAAACTACGCAACGGATTTTGATACGGTTTTTTTTAATAGATAGAGTGATTCAAGAGAAAGGTTTTAGTATATAATTTATTAGGTTTTAGAAAAAGCGGGCGAAGCCGCGGGCGGTAAGCTAGTTTTCTATAATTTTAACTGCAAAGTCAAAAGGCGGTCAATCACTCCTACAAATGTTCTTATAAAATATCGTAAGTTACTGTTAAGTTGCGCTATGCAGCAGCGGTGTTAACGAACTCATACTAAGTTAGACGCAAGTTATAAAAATAACGGTCAAAGAAGGTTACATTGTTAGGTTGTAACTTGTAATGAGATTTTTAATAAATGTGTTTATTACAACTTTTACGGCTTGATAACATTTTTGTTGATAATAATTGCATTAAATTTCAGGACAATATGAAATCAGATTTAAAACGTGATTTATTTCTTATTTGTGATCAAGTTAATGAATAGCCGTCGAGTGAAATTGTATACTTAATAAATGTATTGTGTTTTAAATTATTTATAAGCCTTTTAATTACTTCATAGTAGTCACTTCATAGTTACTTCATAGTTTTTATAATAGAAAAAAAAGACATATGGCACTCGGGGACTGCCGCGGTAAAGCTATTGCATAGCATGCCTTCAAGCCACACCTCCATGCCCGTCGGAGTGGGCAGCGTGAGGTTTTTTCGTTAGGTACGCAATTTCTGGATTCGGTCCCCGCGCTCAAGGCCCGCGATAGAAGCTACTCCTAACTATCTCTACACAAAAAATTATGTCATATAATCGCTTCGATAAAGCGTGAGAAAAAGACAAAGTTACGACCACACTTTTACACTTGATATTAAGTACGGATAGATAAGCTTTGAAAACATATTTTTTATAGCAACTGAGCAAAAATATACATACGCGAAATACTTACCTTTCTCCTACGTTTTTAAACAAATATGATATAGACTTAAAAGATGATGCAATCCCAGTGAATAGCCAATCAGAGGTGTGCTTATAAATCAGTATTATAATACTGACCAATGCCGTGGTTCTGTTGCGGTCAGAGCGTTGACTCAATGCATAACATTTTGAACGACAGGTCGATTAAACAGACGATTTTGTGGCCATCGATTGAATACAATGTTATGGATGAGTTTTACTTAATATATTGTTAATGTAGCGAGAAATTTCAGATTAATGTGTATGGGAGTATGCGATATTGGTATGATGTATGGCTTTTTGTATTCAGCCTCTGGAGTTGTTTTATATGAGCGCGGTTAAATAAGCTCTCGCAGTAGAAAAACAGAGTGTGTGTACCGAGCACACGTGTCAGAAGTGAAACTTGTTTGCCAAGATTCAAAGACACCAAAATCGTCACCTTACTCCATGACGGTATTGCCATGACGCGACCTTGAAATTTTACTCTCAACGAGTCTAAAGAAGTTTCACTTCAAAAAATAAAACAGACAACGGGTTACACAACATTTGTAGGTATATACATTTTTACATTATATGTTAAAATAATGACCTCTATGCTAGGTTGAACCTGTGTTATAGGGATCATAGAAAACACATTTTTCAAGTGAAACACAGGTTTAGCGCATGGAATGATTGATGAATAGGAAATCTTATGGGATGTTGTGATAATGTTTTCTTTTCTAATATTTCCCTATGGAGTTAAGAGGGATGTAAACGGTACGGGGATTGGCTGTCATATATTTCTTGTAGTAGATGAAAGCATTAAACATCCTGCAAGTGATAAGATTTTCAAGAATTATTATCACATACTAAACGTTATTTTTATATCTATATTCATATACTCGTTGACATTCATTTATTAATTATAATTGATTTATTTTATTTAATTTGTAAATACAATAATTATGTCACGCATTTTGAGGTATATAGTTTGTTAAATAAGAGCTAAGTCGTGTAGAGTTATATGCTTGGCTCTACAATTTGATATCTGCCTCTACATTAGGTCTGAGAACTTTTTCACAGTTAAAGATAGTGGCAACACTGTACATGAAAATGTTTTGGTGGGATAAACCTATAACTAGTTTAGTTAAAAAACAAATACTTGTTCTCCATTTATTAACTTTTATTCAAATTTTTATTATTAAAACTACGACCAGCGTTACATCATCTTCAGGTAGATAGATAGAGGTAGATCATTCAAAGTATAAATTAAATACCTATAACTGATTAAAAGTCACCAAATTGAATGCATAGTTACGTATGTCATTTCCTTAACGAGCTGCACCTTTGTGCTGACTCCATAGGCTTTGAAACGGAATCAGAGCAGCGGTTTTATTGAATACGTCGTTTTTATGTAGAGTGTAAATGGATGTTTGTTTGTCCAGTTTGATATCTGTACATTTTGTTAATTAACTATTTGATAGATTGTTTAAAGCGTTAGATAAACTCTTAGGATTTTACTATTAAAATATCTACATCTTCTTGTACCTAAATTTTGCAAATATTGCTGTGAAATCTATTAATTATCGCTTCCTGTTTATTTTGACTAAACATAATATGTTCATATATTTTTTTAAGTGGCCGTTTATTTTATTGATGTGAATTATTTATTTCTTAAGTAAGCGAAATATAGACTATATTTATTACATATTTTATAAAAAAAATAGTTACTTTCTTTACAAATAAAACATAAAATTAATAATGATATAGAGTTCTATCTTATATTTTATTTCCAAACGATACACGTAATAACAAATAACACAAATGAGAAACCAGGACCGTAATCTACAATCCCAAAAATAATTCCAAAACTGAATAAAGAACAAAATGAATTATTCTAGAATAATAGAGATCGGATTCTGCTTTAAGCGTAGTTACATAAAAGGCCGTTTATTCGGATCCCATTGCATTTGAATCAATATTGAATGAGATCAAACAAAGCCGACTATAAATACTATTAAATCCTTTGAAACCGCTTTAATCGATTATAGAAAATTCCGCTTTAGAATTCCGATCTGCCCTATTATTATTCGATCGAATTTGTTAATAATAGATGAGATAAAATGTATCATTTTGATAATTTGAAGGCAAATTAATTCAAATGTTTCATGGAATTTTCGGTATTTTTTGGTCAGAAACTTTTTACTGTTGATAATACTAATTTGTATTTTTAATTAATCATATGAATTTAATTTATATGCCGTTTTTATAGATATTATATAAAATAAAGCGACGTCTTATTCATTTTGAAGCTACATTAACCATCTCTTAACTTAAAATAGAAATTAAAAAGGCTGCCAAATTTGAGCTATAGTTGTTCCATCTCAAGTTAATTTCCCGGGACAATACTGTGCACACAGACGTTCCCCTTACATTAACAAACACACTCGACAAACAACTCGAATCTTACAAAATCAAACCACATCTTGAACCAAAGTTAAATTGTTCAAATATTGTACTTAATATGAGTAAGTTTTTTCGGTTATTAGAAAAAGGTAAATCTTTAGTTGTGCGATAATATTATGATACATGCATATTTTTTTATTTATAATTTCTGCGCATACTGAATAAAATGCTAACTGTACTTTAATTACTACGAAATATACTTTGTGTAACTTAATGTATGATGTAAGATGTGAGAAATAAATGTAGGTATTTTTAATTTGAATTTATTATGAATCCGTTTACCTACTGATCCGTTTTCTTTATGCCTACATGTGCAGGATTTCGTTATGGATTTTCTTTATATAAGTGGAAAATATGGAATAAACTAAATAAACGAGATCTCAATTAGGTACATAAATTAAAAATTAAAGTTTTCAAAGACATCTCTACTCAATGAAAAGTATATTGAATACAACTTTAGTTCCTCATCTATATGTTTATACGCAGGTCGTCTTCTCTTACGTATTTATAACTAGATTTCCGCCCGCGGCTTCGCCCGCGTTTGCAAAGGAAAACCCGCATAGTTCCCGTTCCCGTGGGATTTCCAGAATAAAAACTATCCTATGTGTTAATCCAAGTTACCTTCTATATGTGTGCTAAATTTCATTGTAATCGGTTCAGTAGTTTTTACGTGAAAGAGTAACAAACATCCATACATCCATACATCCATACATCCTTACAAACTTTCGCCTTTATAATATATATATATATATATATATATATATATATATATATATATTAGATTTTCTATTTAAATCACTTTCCAGGTCCTTTTATTATATAAGCTGCGCTCGCGATTTCACCCGCATGGCTCCGCTCCTGTTGGTCTTAACTCTTATCTTAATGCATCTATAGCCTTCCTCGATAAATAAGCTATCTAACACTGAAATAGTTTTTCAAATCGGACCAAGAGTTACTGAGATTTGCGCGTTCAAACAAACAAACTCTTCAGTATTATAATATTACAGTATAGAATATAGATGTGTATTTTTGTATTACAATGCAGATTTTTCGAAAGTATGTTTCACGATACGTGCAGGGGACCGTAAGAGAGAGCCGTTAGAAGGAAGGATAGCCTAGTTGAATACACTATTCAAATATGAAATACTAGCTGTTTCATACAGTTAAAAACGCTCCTTTACGACCGGAAAGAAAGACAAACTATGACATTTCCTCATTCATAAAAGAACTACGAATAGACAGGATTTATTACCTCGGACTAAAGATTAAACAAATTTTACACAGCGTTAAAAATACCCTGTCCACTCCGCAAAAATTACATAAAAAACTTACCTACTAAATATCTCCAAACCAAAATGTCACGATAATCGCTCCGTTACGACGTCAAAGATAAACAAACAAACATTCCTTATACATAATAGTAGTACAGATTTAACATTAAACAAATTGTACACAGCGTTAAAAATATCCTGTCCACGCCGCAAAAATTACATTAATCGAATTTCGACAAACGCAACATCGAAAACCTCTCGGGGGATTAAGAAAAATTTCAATTACCCTATATTCGTCCCTAAGCGTCCGCAGGTTGCAAAGCCTCTACGTTACGATTTTATTCCCATCTGAATTAAACCACAAATGGAATTCCGTTTTATAATTTCCCCCGATTTCAAGATAGACTCCCATTTTATTACTTTTGTGACTTCGTGGGGACAGCTCTAAAGAAATCTTCATAGGTAGATTTCCATTGATTATTTCAGTTTTATCATTCATAATTGGACAATAGATGGGTAAAAGGATGCTTTTACTACTATTAAGATTGATCAGATATTTGTGCCTCTTTCACATACATTAAAGTTATAATATGTTTCAAATTTGATGCATAAAATAGAATACTGTTTATCACATTACCTATATGGTGAGTACCTATAGATGAGTAAATATAAACACTTATTTATGGTGTAGAGAGAATTCGAAAATATCATAAATCCAATTCTTATTTAGGTTGGTGCTATTATTTCTATTATTACAGGAAATAACGTCAGGATTATCGATGAAATTCGCGCGAAACTTCGAGCGATTTGTCCGCGCCTCAGACGAGCGATTCATATATCGAATAGCTATCTCGATTGAAGTCAGCGCAATCGATTCCGTGCCAATCGAAGATAATTAACTTAAGGTTGGAAGTTTGCTCGGCTTTGTAAGTATTCTTATCTAAATCGATGTTTGAACTTCGCATTTCAATGTACAGTTCAAACGTGTTCAACTCTTGTATCTATACGCTTTGGTGGAAACGCTTCAATCTAAGCAAATAAAGTTTGAATGGACGAAAAATGGAATAAAATTTTCGTAAAGTAAAAATTTGAAGCCGCTCACAGTGGCGCGTGAATTGGCTGCCTTATTCAGCAATTTTATACTTCACTTCTTTTACTTGTCTGTTTCAAGCGATATTTCTAGCGGGATATTCTACTTAATCTGTGGAATATTTTGTATCTGCATTTCTTTGCGAGTTTCTTTTGTTGGAGGTGAGCGGCTTCGATTGTTGCATCCTATCCATTCATACTTAGGAAAAAGGAGCCAAAAATGTATAATCTCAAAATAAATTCAAGGGCTATTACGAAGGTCTAAATAAATTTAGGGGTATTTTTGGCATACCTATATAAGCATACATATATAAGCTGTCACCTGTAGGAGATTTAGAATAGACATGTTGGAACGGTTTTATACGATGCGATATCGGTAACCGGGATTTTCGTTTTCTCAATTTATGCATTTCAATTGAAATATAATTCATAAAAAAAATCAATTGTGTATTAATATATTCAGGCTTCGATTTCGCTAAATGAACGTATTATTACGTTCTTTTAGCAATAATAGCACCTACATATTATATGGTAAAGTAAAATTTATCAGCAGTAGAAAAACAGCGCTATTTCCAGAACAAGAACGGCTCAATTATCGTATAGTTTAAGGGAAGATAGAGGTTTATCGCGATACCGATATCGTGTCGTACATTATAAACACTCTAAACCAGCTTATCACGATGTCAACAGCAGTCCCATATAACTCATGGGCATGTCTTATTTTCCTACCGAGAGCCATTCTGCGGTTTCATATTGATCTGTCACCACATTCGATTTATTGTGAGCGAGTGACAATTGATGGGCCATGATGGTCCATCATGGACCATCGATCATGTATGAAGCCATGAAGGGCTCTGGGGATCTATCACCACATTCGATTTATTGTAAGTTGACAATTGATGGCCATGATGGTCCATCATGCGTTTGTATGAAGCGCTCTGGGGAGCCATGTTAGCGGTTAGATAATTAACATTACGGGAGCTTAAATTTATGTTAATGTTTATTGAGTTTTGCGGATTGTCATTTAAATTCGTGTGAAGAGTGTGAATTCTTTTGTGAATTTATAGGACAGTTATTGAAAATTCTGGTCGCATAACAATGATTGAGCCCTATAGGTATAGTTATAACAATGCAAATTATAATTATTAGGTAGGTACATAGGTTAAAACATGTAAAGTTCCCTGAAATAAACTTTAAGTTACTTTCGATTATAAAATCATATTAATTCTAATCTAGCTTAAAAAAATTATATCTAGCAACATAGAATCACATGATATCGTTTTTATCTTATACACTTACTTAATATAAATCCATTATTCATTATAGTTACATAAATAACTATGTTAATAGTAAGACATTTTAAACTTTTGTATATTTTATCAGCGAGTCGTGGAAAAATCATACAATCCTCTTGCAAACAGCTTATTTCGCGTGTTAAAAACATGGCTTATTTGTTTAGCGCTTTAGCTTGCTAAGCTGATGTATTGTAGCCAAGTGTGATCTGAAAGAGAATAATTAGGGTTCAGTACATTTAAAATCTCAATTATCTCACTAAAATGACAAGGATACACAGACATACACAATTCTTTAACAGACTGAACTTGAACAATAATAATATGATGTGTCTAAAAACACAAAACTTATGTGTGTAGTGACAAGGTTTTTCATTAATATAATATCTAATTCATTGAGTTAACAGTTAAATTATCGTTAGTGTTGAGCTTATTGAAACTGATATAACATTTTACTTTTCTTCTACTTGAACATAGGTTTTATCTTATTTATTTTATTTATGTAGGTTTTATCTATTAACAATAGGTTTTATCTAATTCATATTTTCAGTGTTATACATAAATACACGTACAATATTTTTTCAATTTGCGTATCATTTTTTACAATTAAGTACGCACTGTCTAAAAAATATTAAATATTTTTGTATGATGTATAAAATCTTGTGACACTTACTAAAGTAGGTAAAGAGGCTTTACACCAAATTATATTAAACCGAAAAGCACTGAACGAACGGGCCTATTTAGGTAAACCTATCTAAAGACCGTTTTACAATTTCTTATTCATACATTCAAAATAAGCAACTAATTATTCACCTTTAGGCTAGCCATTTAGAGATTATTAACGTATGGCCTTTTGTTTAGTTTTTAATTACACGAGGCGGGGACGCCAATTACTATTCTTTGTACAAATTTTCAATGAGTGGCTGCTAGCAGCTAGGGTTGGCAGTTTGAAATTGTGCGGTTTATTGTTGTGGTATTGCAAAAGCATTTTGTGTAGTATTGGATAATTATTGTCGTCTTGATATTTTGTTTGTGTTGTTTGAAGTATTTGGAACATAAATAATTTATTGGTTCTTTATGTAGAGTTAGAATGTTTAATAAAATTTTCATTTTTATTGAAATTTGTTTAAAAGCGGGTTTATAAGGCTGGGTTCATATTAATATTACTACGAGTTGATACAGAAAGTCTTTATGTTTTTAATATAAGTAAAAGATGTTCAAGAGAAAGGAAAATGTTCACAAAAATTATGCATATTATTCTATCAATTTAAATGTGCCAATATACCAACCCTATACACGTAATATGACCTGAATGCATTATTTTAGCGTTCCGTAAGAAGAGCTTTAAAAATTTCGTAAATGGAAGATTTTTGAACATAAGTGCCATGAAATGGGCTACCGGATACTGAAGAATAAAAACAGCGTATAATTTTTAAGTTTTTTTATTGATTATATTTCTTTGTACGGACTGTAATATTTTAGTGTTAAAAACATTCCTAACCTGTAAATTAAAAAAAGAAAAACACTTAACTTAGTGCTTTTTTTAAAGGGGTTTAAAATGCAATTTGAATTTAAAAAAAAAGACGTGTGGCACTCGAGGACTGCCGCGGTAAAGCTATTGCATAGCATGCCTTCAAGCAACACCTCCGTGTCCGTCGGAGTGGGGAGCGTGAGGTTTTTTCGTTACGGAATTTCTCGATTCGGTCCCCGCGCTCAAGGCCCGCGAAAGAAGCTATGCAATAGCTTAAAAAACAATTGATGAATGAATTTTCATCTCTCTAGATCTTTAAACAACAGAAACAAACCTAGTTTGTTTCCTTAAAAAAAATTTAATTTCTTCTGTTTTTCGTGCACCTCGAACATGGTACTTGGCAAGTGTTCTCACTTTTAAAAAGTGTTTATAAGTTCAAGTTACAAAGTAATTGCGACTTGAGCTATTAATCAAAAAGGCTTGAATACGAGTCCAGCAAATATTTAGCAAACTTTGAAATATCCAGACGCCCACACTTGAAAAAGGGTATTTCATAGATATTATTTATTTATTTGTCGTTGAACAATCGAAATTCCCTTTTTTTAGTTTTTCAACCGAGGTAACATAGCAAATTAATATCTTACTACATAATACGTCACAAAGTAACATCTGATTTGTTTTATTATACTTACCTATTTATCATAAATGGATGTAGTTGTTTTTGTTATGGGTGTACAAAATCTTTTTGTTGGTATTTATTGTCATTTTAATGAAGTATCTCAATATTGTATTATATTTATTTTGTTTGTATTTTTCTAAATTCTCCTACTTAAGTTCAAGAAATGCTGTGTCTTTATCGATTTCAAATTAAACAAATTGTCTACGAAAAAACGAAACCTTTAAACACCTATAAATAAAGTTTCATTCTATATTTCAACAATAAAGCCAAACACTTCCGAATCGTTTAGCACAAACGCGAAGAAAATCCCTTAAAAATCGAAATGTCAACTTTTACAATTTCACCACGGTGTTGTGTTTGGTTTTTTGCCAACTAAAAACGGTTTCAGTGAAAACGTTAATGCAGTTCAAACAGTTATGCCCAGTGTTTTAGAACGGGAACTTTGGTAATGTCCGCTTATTAACTTGGCACTGGCTTGATTTCAGAACTGTTTGTTATAAAAATGGAAGTTATTGTTTGGATGTGGTTATCGATATACTTTGTATAGATATACTTTGTATAGATATACTTTGTTTAGATATACTTTTGCTAAGTTTGGATAGATACTTTGTTTCCTGAGGGTCCTTTAGTTCTGTGCTTCTGGATAATGCTTCTGGTTTTTTTTATTTACTGTCTTGATAGGGAAATTGCTTTAATACTATCTTCTTCTCTCTTATTTCTTATGTTTCAATGAGCGAATGGGCGTTTCTCGTTTCTGCTTCTGGAAAAAAATATGAAATAAATAAGTATTAATACTATATAGTAGAAAATTCACCTTCTTTTGTTAAATATGAGGAAGAAAAAGAGATGTTGTCGATATTTCTACGTTATTATTTCTCGTTATTATAATATTATAGGATATTATTATAAATAAAAATCCAGTTCACTTATTTACATTATAATCGATCCTATCGATTATGTTATAAAGCTTAATGTAATTTTACTTTATTTGCAAGTAGTAAGTATAAACTATTAAAAGATGTGACATGTAAAATGTATATAATCAATAATGTATCAATTTGCATGCCGTTGAATGACGGCTAAACATGCTGTAAATTGTAATAATGTATCTTTTTTTAAGCTATTGCATAGCTTCTATCGCGGGCCTTGAGCGCGGGGACCGAATCCAGAAATTTAGTAACGAAAAACCTCACGCTCCCCACTCCGACGGGCGCGGAGGTGTGACTTGAAGGCATAGCATGCAATAGCTTTACCGCGGCAGTCCCCGAGTGCCACACGTCTTTTTTTTAATAATTTATTCGTAACCATGGATACAAGTCCTTCAGTTAATAATGTGTCTTAACACCTATGTATACCATGTTTACTTGCAAATAAACGATTTGAATTTGAATTTGAACTTACTTTAATATCATAAGCATTTAAAAAACTTGTAAACCGTAAAAATATTTCCATTTCAATTGGAAAACGTACTCACACTGTTAACCTGGAACATAAGCTCATAAAATAAAAGAGAAACCTCTTAAAATCACTTATTCTCTTGCAAAAACTGTTTCCTCATATTTTTCAATTAACGCACTAGTATACGAGTGTATGAAGATTTTTTTGCATTGAGTAGAAGCAACGGTTTATTTTTGAAATGAATTACTTTGCTTACAAATGTGGTTTATATAAGTTTGGTTTTGCTTTGAACGATAGTAAAGTCGTGTTTGGCTTTGTATGAGGACTTTTTTATACTTTCTAATAGAGCTGTTTTTCTATACTAATAACCGAAAAGGATAATGTTTCCCTACTTATTTTGACTTTCTCATACTGTATAACCGAAAATTTTGCTTTTAGAATCAGCAAAGAGTCTGTGAATGTTTTCTTTAGACTAAAACTATAGATGTCTTATGAAATATTTGTTAAAATTACATAATAATATCATTTATTGAGAAAAAAAAATGGTACAACTATCATCCTCACTAACGTTTCTCCATTGTACATTATAAAATACTAGATTTCCGCCCGCGGCTTCGCCCACATTTGCAAAGGAAAACCCGCATAGTTCCCGTTCCCGTGGGATTTCCGGGATAAAAACTATCCTATGTGTTAATCCTAGTTACCCTCTATATGTGTGCTAAATTTCATTGTAATCGGTTCAGTAGTTTTTACGTGAAAGAGTAACAAACATCCATACATCCATACATCCTTACAAACTTTCGCCTTTATAATATACTAGCGGTCCACCCCGGCTTCGCCCGTGGTAGATGTTTACGGTTTCTCTACATAAGAACCATCCTCGTACTTCAAGGAATATAATAAAAAAAGAATTATCGAAATCGGTTCAGCCGTTCTCGAGTTATGCGCTTACCAACACATTTTGCGATTCATTTTTATATATAAGATTAAAATATTAAAATATAACAAATATATTACACTAAGAAGGAGCACAGTTTAAAAAGGTTTTTATAATAATAATAATATATATTTATTTTCAGATAATTATCCATAATTGTGTTAGTATACATTAAACTTAGAAACTATGTTAGTAATACATTAATTATAATTAAATTACATACAAATCAAAATCATACAATTAAAAAACAAGATTAAAACCATTAAAAATTATCCATTATCATAATTATTATATTGCATACAATGTAAATTTGCCCACCGCTTAAGGAATGGACCGTCTACTTTATCAAGAAATGAATTTTATGAGACATGATTTGATAAAAGTTCTTTTTAGTAACGGATATTTTGGAAGAAAAGTTGGAGATAGTCTGTAGATAGTAGATAATGTTGTTAAGTGAAAAGTTTTGTTTATTTTGCGTCAATTAACGTTTAATATATTGAGTGACTGGAGCGTTTTTGTCGTCGTTAGTAATGGATATCATAATACGGGATCATTAAGACTTAGCTATTAAATAATCTTACCTATAGGTAGGTTATTACATTTCCGGTCATGGAATTTATTACCTTACTAGCTTTCCGCCCGCGGCTTCGCCCGCGTTTTCAAAGAAAAACCCGTTCCCGTAGGATTTCCGGGATAAAACCTATCCTATGTCTTTTCTCGGGTATCAAAATATCTCTATACCAAATTTCATGCAAATTGGTTCTGTAGTTAAGGCGTGATTGAGTAACAGACAGACAGACAGAGTTACTTTCGCATTTATAATATTAGTATGGATTACTTACGCTGAAGGGTTATTATTTAAATAATGAAATATTTTTATTATATATTTATATTAGTAGAGAGGTTTTAATTTAGAAAATGTAGAGCGTTATTATTTACGTTATACTATGTTTAAATTTTGATTATTATTTTTAGGTTTTTTAGTAGGATAAGTAATTTATAAAACAATAAAAATAGGGATTGAAAGTATATTGGTTTTCAATTGATGTATTAACATTTATTATAGCTGTTGATTTCATTTAAAACAGAAGAAGAAAGTAAAATACAAGGATTTTCCGAGAATCGTCTCGTCGCCTCGAGCTTTATATCTAATATTGCGAAAGTGACAATTTTGTAGCCCTTTAAATTTTAATAAAATGTGTATATAAATTAGTTACAATTACCAAATCTATAATATTAAATCAATTTCGGGTTAAATTAACAAATTCATAGTTTATCCGTAAAATTCGGCATAATATGCTGAAAACTTAAAATTCAATACGCTATAAACAGTGAGCCTCAGATTGAGTTTCTTAAAATTGATTTTTTTTTGTTTAAAATTACGGTACAGATTCTAAAGAGACCTTTCGATTTAATTAAAAATTTTGTTTAGTTCAAATGTAAGCAAATCCAGATAGAGCGTTTATGTGGGTGAAAAGTAAATGTTTTTGTTAATAATATTTAGACTAACGTTTCCCAACAGAACTGAAATCACGTTATAGACAATTATATCTTATACTAGCGGTCCGCCCCGGCTTCGCCCGTGGTACATAATATTTACGTTTTCTCTACATAAGAACCATCCTCGTACTTCAAGGAATATAATAAAAAAATAATTATCGAAATCGGTTCAGCCGTTCTCGAGTTATGCGCAAAATGTGTTGGTAAACACATTTTGCGATTCATTTTTATATATCTTCTTCTTATATATAAAATTCTCGTGTCACAATGTTAGTCTGCATACTCCTCCGAAACGGGTGGACCGATTCTCATGAAATTTTCTGTGCATATCGGGTAAGTCTGAGAATCGGCCAACATCTATTTTTCATATGTACCACGGGCGAAGCCGGGGCGGACCGCTAGTATACATATATAGCTACTATCAAAATAAGGTTTTCATACTGATGAATAGAACTAAGCTTTTAAATTTTAAACCCAGGTATTAGTAACGTTAACGAAGAGTTGTAGACGTACGTGTTCAACTTTTCCGAGGGTATCGGGTTACATACTTTCTCATTAAAACTTCGCTAACCGTGAGATATTTAGACTCACCGGCAATTTGTGGAAACGCTTTAATGGTGTTGAGGCTTTCACTTTGTTTTACGAGTTTAAATTTTGGTTTTATCGATTAAAAATAGAGAAATCAAAAATTTGATATATAATTTTTTTTGTATAATTTGTACTACGTGGTGGAGCCATTTGCAACTTTAAAATGGCGGAAAATGTAAACGTTTACATTTATAGAACCAAAAAATAACTGTACCTCAACTCAAACATTCATTTATTCAATTAGACTACTATTTAGTAGCACTTTCGAATCGTCATTACATAGTATTTTTAACATTTACCACCGATTCGGAAAGCAGTATCTATGGAGAAGAATCGGCAAGAAACTCCATAGTTGCTCTTTTAAATAATGTCAATAAATTTACATAATATGTAACTTATATCTAACTACATAATAATCATCTAATACCTACATCGAATATCATAATATAATAATTCATTGCAAAAAAAAAACAAACCTTAACATTCATATCCTACACCAAAATAACTAAAACTAAAATCCAATCAAGTCACGAAATTTCCAGCCAGCTCCTGGACTATCTTTCTCAAAATACCCAAATACCGTAAATACCTCAGCGTGTTCCCGAATGGCACCTGCATTTCTGCACTGCCACGCTTCTGCCGTCTTGGCATTTAAGAGATTTCCTTAATAAACACGGGAACGATGAGTTAAATGCTTCTATACCGTTATTGCATTTTTCGCCGGTATGGGTATGGGTATCGTTATGGGTGTGGGCTCTACATTAACAATTTTTGTAAAGTTGTTTTATCTTTATATACTTAAAGATAATCACACCTTATCTATGATATCTTAAGTAAATTTAAACTCGGAATATTTTTTAACCGACTTCAAATAAGGAGGAGGTTATCAATTCGGCCGGTATTTTTTTGTTTGTTCATTTACGCAGTTATTGCAGTAGTTTAGTAGAATAATATTTATGTAAATGTTCTAAAAATCTAATTCAACGAAACACTTCCACGCAATGATAATGAAAAAACGCACAAAACTGAGGCAAACAAAGTACACCGTATTTTTAACTTCCCGAAAATGTCAAAGGTATTTGCAAATGAATTTTGAACTCTATCATCGGCTAAAAGGGTTTTAATTAGGACAAAAACCGAAATACACCAGCAATTACCTTTGAACGACATTGGTCCTGACAGATGATTAGCATTCCATTCCAATTGCGGAAACGGAAATAAGGAACGGAATATTGGAACTTTTTCCACATTAAATATACTGGACTAATTTACTTTGGAATTCACTTTGGGAGCTTTCTGACTTTTACACTTGTGCAGATAAAGTGGAAATAGTTATTGTAATAATAAGAATGTCTATAGTTCCAAAATTAATTGTACTAATATTATGAAAAGTATTGTATTCTGATTAAAATTACCTATATTGTGATGTTTAATTCAAATAGAGGTTTCACTTGAATAATAAAATGATAAAAATTCGATCTATTTATGTATTCTTAGCCTTTCTCTAGCATTAGAGCGCATTAAGAGTATAAAATTCATCTAAAGTGTTTTAAGAAGCGCTCTTTTGAATCGTCACAAAACATAGATTTGATTATAATATTTACCACCTGCCCCCCTAGTTAAGTGGCTTTCTGTTAGCGTAGCGTTCAATAGAATAGACTACGAATGTATGAGATTGACGTAACCTGTATATAGATACGTTTATCTACAGCCTACGTCAATCTCATACATTCGTAGTCTATTCTATTGAACGCTACGCTAACAGAAAGCCACTTGACTAGGGGGGCAGTTCAGAAAGCAGTTTCTACAGAGAGAAGTCGCCAAAAAACTCTACAGTTTACTCTATAATAGACAAAAAAATCGTAACAACATATACTTAACTTCCAATCATCCAGTGACGTCACGCCAAGCCCACACGTCCAAATAACAATAATTTCGTTATAAAAAGACATGAGGAACATTAGTTTGCATCTACGTAATAGTGTCATGCATTAGGACGCGCTGAGGGAACAATAGGGGTAGTCACCCTTTGTGGGGAGACGAGAATCTGTTTAAAATTGTAAAGACGATATCATTTTTGTTTTTGACGTGACAACGTGTTATAATTCGATAAAGCCGGCTGCACGCACGAAAAAACATGACTCATGCGGCGTTACCTCGCTCTGAGGCGTTCCATAGGCTTGAAGTGCAAGCGAGAGCGCGGAACGAGCGACAAAGAAGCACAATCGGACGTTGTCACGTTCAACTATCGTAAGTAAACCGACTTTACAGACAACCAATTTTTTTTTTGTTTGTTTAGTTATTTAATATTTTGTCAAATACTCAAGCCTTAATTAATACTAGGAGTCTGCCTTGAATGTGAAAGGTATTATTTTCAGCAGCTGATAGTGATACTTTAAAACTGTCATAAAATTATGCGTCAAGACCACCTACATTTTTCAAAACCAACTAGATTAGATGACCTTTGAGAATATTATATTGACAAATATCTTCTAGAAAATTTGAGAAAGCTTGTGAATGAATTATTTCACAAGAACGTAAATCTCAAAATGAAAGTTTTCATTTAATAACTTAATCTAACTAAAACGTTGTGATCTTGATAAACATAATCGCTTAATATTTCAACTTAGACCAAACTTTATGAAGTTATTTTTGACTTCAAGTGGCATGGCTGAACAACTATATCAGCGATGATTTTTGCTCTTATGATACTAAAAACTTAGTGACCACGGTCTAAGTTAAAAGAGCTTTAAGCTTCAGATAAAAGTGATTTTTACTTCTATATACGATAGATAGTGACGTCTTAATAATAGAAATTAGAAGGATATTGTTCAGTTTTGATATGAACGCGATTGAACGATCGATTTTTACCTATGTACGTTTTTATTGTTTAGGATAATATTTGTTTAGTTTTTTTACTGTTTATTAAAACAATAAATATTTTATCAAGAAACGTGTTTTTAAATGTTGATTAGGTATCGTTATATAGGATGACGAGCTCTATAAAATAACACGATTTTCTCATTAATGCGAGTGAAACCACGGAGCCCACATAGTATTAATATAAATATGTAGAACTGTTATTGAACCCGTTTGTTAACATATATCCACAGTAGTAACAGTGGAAACGTGATGTCTCATATGTTCAGCGTATTTCTTGTATTGACTTCGCATTCAGTACTATTTATTTTTAAAGGTTATATATCAGCTTCTGCTCTATTTTTTTATTTCTCTCAGTTCACAGAATACAATGCAATATCTATTTTGTTTGTTAGTAAACTGAAATCTTATACATAATATCTAAATTTAGAATTGTATTGCATTCGGCCTATCTTTTATCTGACATAAAGAGCTTTCATCAGTTATAATGATATTACAAATCGTCATCTTTGAAAATCAAAAGCAGTTAAACATCTTTAAGCCAATCACATTAGACACAAGTCTCTCTATCGCAAACATACTACACTCATAATTTATAGCCCAGCATCAAGTACGACGCACGCAAGGGGAGTTCCGTTCGTCTGCTCTGTCCCTGACAGATATTAAATTCGCATCCACGATCCCAGCCGGCCACATATTACTAACGGTACAAATACGTATTTATTTAATACAAGAAATACAAGGTTTTATTTTCGTCTGGATGATTCTGTGTTTACACTTATTGGAAGTTGTGTAAACGTGGTTAGAAAGATACTTTTGTACCGAGTAGCAGAAACTGTGATCTCTTTGCTCTTTGAGATAACTCTTTAGCCCATGTCAATCCGGTTGAAGACAGGACAATCGACTAGTCTATTAACAATAATTAATGTTATATTAATAGTTCAACGTATTTATTTGTAACCATTAATCCTTTTTTGGATTTTTATTGAGGCAAACTTATTTTTTAAAATATAAATGTGAGATCATATTATGTAATCATCATTAAAAAACTGAACATATTTTAGTGTATGCGTGCTCGTCATTTGCTTTCAAAACTTAACAATTAAACAACTTATAACATAACGATTAGTTGTGAAAGACAAAAAATATGCGATCCTAAAGCTAAAGATAAAAGCATTACCTATAATATCATGTTTAATACTTAAATAAATAATGAATCTCCTCTAACGAGGCCGTCGCTTAAACCTAATGTACTCACTTTTAATTATTCAAGGAAAATGTTCTTAAAACTTATCCTAAGACTACGCTACATTATGTAAATGTACCATGATTAACTTCTTTTAGAACATGCTGCGCCGTGTCGTAATAAACATCAACTAATGAGCTTATTCTGTGTTTTCTTGTGAGAGTAAATTCTTTGTTATTAAATTAATATTGCGTTTTTTACTGGATAAAAAGCTTTTAATGATATCTTTGAAAGGAGAATATTTAGAATGGTGAGAAAGTGGATGTTAGGTTTATTTTGGAGAATTAAATAAATTATTTAGATTGACATCATAATATGCCAAAGTTCACCTGGAAGAAATTGCTTTTAAGCGATAAGGCCACCTATTCAACATGTACCTAATATTTTTCTTTCTTCTGTATGTGTGTGTTAAAAAAGGATTTGTATTGTGTTTTATAATAATTTTTTAAACTCTTCCAACTTTTAACTACAGTTTCATCAATCGATAATTTTAATTTACTCGTATAACCGCAAAAATGCATAAAATTCGCTCCATAATATGTTTACAATTTTACAAAATATTCACATCAATATTGGAAATTCTTTCAGCGCACTTATCTACCGAATATTTATCGTGGAGAGTAATTGTGGTTATAATGAAACTCTTTAGCCGCAGGCTGTTGTATAAAAAGCAATTTAAAAGCTATTACAATAGCGTTTTATTTTGATCAACATTGTTTTATATCATACCGAGAGTGCATATAGATGAAACGTTATAATTTATTAGTTTTACACGTCACTTCAGGTATATTATTTTATTTATATATTTTATTTTTACATACATAGATTATTACAATATTTATTATTAACTTTAACAAAACAATACGCCAATAAAAAGGAATACCAATAAAAAGACAATTAATGTGACAGTATTATACTTGTTCTTTTAAAATTATTTATCTTAGTAATATTTTTTCCTGAACAGTGTTACTGCAGCAAGTGATATTTTTCATAAAAGTAATGTGGCTATAAAAGCATAGCACGTTTCTATCTATCTAATTTCTTAATTTTTAACAAATTCAATGATATCGTCTTCATTTTGTGCACAATTGTTTTTACACAAATTATGTTTGAAGCAATCAAGGATAGTTAAAAAAAATACAGAATAATACATAAAACTTTATTTTAATCTAAATTACAATACTAGCCTAAAACTAAATTATCTTATCCTAAGTATGAATAAATTTTTTTATTATCTTCCTCGTCAGATTTCAAATTTGTCACGGCTTCATCTCTTCTTTATTTCTCTTACATCAGGAAGAGGCGTTATATTTACAGACACTTTCTAGACTAGACTTTGACTTTATCTGACGTTGTCTTCTTGGAAACACCATGCATGCTCATATATATTCTTATGAGCATCTGCTTTCACTCCTTTGAACATCGTAAAGTTTCCTACTCTTTGATCCTCTGAGCTGATACCGAGGTTCAGTATTCCTATTTTCACTGACCTTGCTGTAACTTGCTGTTTTTTTCCACCCTTTTTGATGCAGCATTTCGTTGATGAGTGTGAATACCTTGGAAGGAAACAATATCTAGAATAGAACTTGCTGTGGTGTGTACTTGATACACTTTTAACTCTTGAGGCATTGTTACTCTTCTTTCCATACTGGCTTGTTGAGCTTGTCGAGTATTGGTGATCGGTATGCTAGAGGCAAATTTGCGTTGTGCTTGCACTCGTTTCTCCATTGGTAAAGTACAAGGAACTTCGTAATCTAGTAGAAGTTATGACTCACTTGACAACGAACTAATAGTCGGCGGTATATATGGTTTGAAAAAAACATTTCACAAGCGCGATTCAGAAAATGTGTCGGTACAATACAATCATACTCTGTACTAGCTGTGCCCTGAGCTTTTACCCGCATTGCTGCGCTTCTATTGGTCTTAGCGTGATGATATAATATAGCCTAGGTATATGTTGACCCGACCTGTTAGTAATATTCATGAAAAAAAAAGTACATCTACTTTTTGCGTTATCCCAGATATACAGACAGACAAACGGAAAAACATTCTAAAAGCTATATAATATTTCGATATCGATGGTAGAGTTTTGACTTTCCTACGATTGTATAAAATGTATAGATTTCTCTTTACTTTTATTACGTTTACAGTATCTAAATCTTATATATAAAAATGAATCGCAAAATGTGTTGGTAAGCGCATAACTCGAGAACGGCTGAACCGATTTCGACAATTCTTTTTTTATTATATTCCTTGAAGTACGAGGATGGTTCTTATGTAGAGAAAACGTAAACATGTACCACGGGCGAAGCCGGGGCGGACCGCTAGTCTTATATATAAAAATGAATCGCAAAATGTGTTGGTAAGCGCATAACTCGAGAACGGCTGAACCGATTTCGATAATTCTTTTTTTATTATATTCCTTGAAGTACGAGGATGGTTCTTATGTAGAGAAAACGTTAATATGTACCACGGGCGAAGCCGGGGCGGACCGCTAGTGTTATATAAAAGTACATATTCCATTTATCTCGCCTGAAAGTCAAGCGCTAAAATATCCCATTTTCTTCCTCTTGTTTATTACAGGGCCGAACTTGCACAGATGATAAATGATTGCAATTTAAAATTTATAATCCGTCAGGCGCGCTCGGACATTTTGAAGAAAGGTTCACGGTGTTTTAGTTTTTTCCCCTTAATAATGAAGTGGCAAATGATGAATGAGCTACAGTAGACGACAGCTTTTATTAGTTTTTTGAACTTTACAGTTTTACTAAGTACTTGTAATTTGGCACTGAAGGATCGGTTAGCGTATTTTTTCTGCAATAGTTTGTGCCTTTTTGAGGGTATTGATAATGCATTTGCGGAAGCAGATAATGCATATTTATCTATGTTTAATATTGTTATAAAACAAATTGCACGTTGCTGTGTTTTTTAAAGGTTACGTCTGCAAGAAACTGTTAAAAATAAGAACGAAAGTAGAAGTAAGAAGACAATTTGATATTAAATTTATTTTTACTGTTCTTATTAATATGCTTACTAATATTTAAATATCCATTCTTAATCTTACCTGCACTGCAGTGTACTTTGAAACTAGGTGATTTCTTGAGGCGCACTATGAAAAATGAAGTTTATAACCACGTATCACGTTATATGAGCTTCGCATAAGTTGCTAGATGAAAGGCATTTTTTTACTGCAAAGTAGTGTATTAATTTGTTGTATAAAAATTGATTAACGTATTACAAAGGTTTTTTATGTGTTAAGATGTGTTATTTAGGTACTTATCTATTTATTTTGTTGCAAAAAAACAATTAAAGCAATTTAGGGCCGATTTTTCAATGCTTGGATAAAACTTATCCGTCCAATAAAGTATTACACGATAATATTAAAATGTCACGTAAACTGTCAAATACGGTCAACTGTCAAATACGTTTTTAAAATGGTAGTTTCGACGGAATGGTAGCTTAACATTATTGGACGAATAAGTTGTATCCAAGCATTGAAAAATCGGCCCTTAAGCGATTAACTTATCTAATGATAGTCGTAACATTATTTACGAGTTGGTATATTAATGTTTTATTATAATCAGAAAATTAAAATCAACATACTCATAAAGAACATTAATTTCGCACAACATACGTTCAAATATATGTACTCCAACAAATATTGCCTTAAAAGTTAAAACATCCAACCAAACTGAAACGTCTTCACAACAGAAAAGACTTACAACCAAAAATGAAGACTTACGTGAACGTAGACTGGCTAATAACACAGCATCTCTATGAAACCCGCTCAAGGATCTATAAAATTGCAGGGGGCTTTAATTATGCATTCAACGGGTCAAGCGATGCGGACAGACATGCACAATACAATGGGAAATGAACAGTCGCTATTATGGATGTAAAGTATGACCTTTGATATATACATTATACATATGTATATGAGTGTGAGGGAAGTATGAGGTTTAAAGTAAGATGTATACATGTAAAGACAATGTTAAATGTGTGATTATATGTAGAAACGTTACGAAGGTTTTGTTATTTTGGATGTGTAAACTGTATTGAAAAGTGATCAATTTGTATGCTTGAAAAAATTATCTTGAATAATTCTTCTTAATCTGTATTCTTACAACTGTTATTATCTCAACTCTATTGTACCGAAGGTTGTCTGAAAGAAATTGCTCTTAAGCGATAAGACCGTCCATTGTACTTTGTTTACGCTATCTCTAAGTTAACTGTTTGTATTTTATTATCTCATTTATAAGTGCAATAAAGGATTAAAAAAAAACAATTGACAGACAGTTTAACTCATAACAATTCTAGAAATTCACATTTTTACCACGAAAAGACAACAAAAGAGTAATTAAATTCTTTATACATAAAAACTCAAAGCCGTAATGTTTCATACAGCTATTATTAAATCTATAAACTGTGCAACCGGAGTGGAGCTTTGAGTCTCACTTGATGGGCCTTTTAAACGCCCAAAAGCCTTTAGTATATTAAAGCACTTCAATTTTATATAAAAAATACGTGTATTTTTTAAATATCATTTTCGACGCATGATTATTTAACAGCGTATGGTTCAAACGTTGGAAATCTGTATATTTATTAAACTATTGTTTTATTCATGCGACTCGGAGATTGGTGTTATCTGTTGGATTATATGGATCATATTGATGGATTTATTGTTTATTATCTGTATCTAGATCAAGATACACTTTTAGTAATTATATATACCTAAGTTATCAAGTAGTTCACAATTTATAAGAAAACTAGAGGTCCGCCCTGGCTTCGCTCGTGGTACATATTTCGCAATAAAAGGTAGCCTATGTCCTTTCTCGGGTATCAAAATATCTCCATACCAAATTTCATGCAAATTGGTTCAGTAGTTTAGGCGTGATTGAGTAACAGACAGACAGACAGAGTTACTTTCGCATTTATAATATTAGTATGGATTTGTAGACTACCGATACTTTGATCAATATGTTTTGACATCGCTTGTGGTGCGTTATATCATGATAATATTAAGGTATTCATTTGTCTGTAATATATAACCAATATGGTACTTACTTATGTACGAGGCAGTATTATTCCCTTTTATTCTATACTAGCTTTCCGCCCGCGGCTTCGCCCGCTTTGTCTAAAACATAATAAATTATATACTCAAACCTTCCTCTTGAATCACTCTATCTATTAAAAAAAACCGCATCAAAATCCGTTGCGTAGTTTTAAAGATTTAAGCATACATAGGGATATAGGGACAGAGAAAGCGACTTTGTTTTATACTATGTAGTGATATCGACATTGGATGGATTTGTTTTATTGTTTTCTGTAAACAAAACATAAAGTTTAATTTCTCAAATGAGTAATTCGTTAACACTTCAATAGGTACGTATCAAGCAAACCTCGTAGCAAATTCTCAGAAATCCATACGAGCTCAGATAATAACATTTTAACGGCGCATAAACACGTACGAGGAAAAAATCAGAATTTCCCCGTACGACCTCTAAACGCCCTGCGACGTCATACCGCCCCATATCCTTTTTATTTTATTAGTAATAGTCTATAAACCGTTCGATGTTTTCTCTCTACATAGCAGTTTGACACTTTTATTACAACTGTCCCGATTAAAAGCCGTATCATGGTAAATGCTTTGACGGAAAATCGCCTCTATGTCGGCGGTAGAGAGGTGAATATCTTACGTCACAATTTGATTGAATGTTGGGAGTTGTAATGAGATGGTCAGCAGTTATTGATTCACGTGGTTCCATTAGGCTGGGTGTAGGGATGTGATGTTCTAATCGCAAATATCGATAGCAATATTTTTCCCAAAATCATAGAGTACATTTTAGCATGTTTAATTTCATCATGTGAACGTACGTACCTTTAAGATACTGTTGGCGTTTAGCATTTTAGTTCAGAAGGCTGTTATCTATATCTTAGTTACAATACGTATGGACTATGTTCAGAATTTATTTAATTTATAAATTAAACTCGTAGGAACCAAAATATGAACACATTTTATGTTTCAATTTGCATCATCAATTTATATTACAATAATGTATTAAGTAAAGCCTCCATTAAGCTTTAATTTGTTTATTTCTTAATGAATAGATAAAACAGCATTATATATATATGTTATGGACCAAGTGATAAATTGGGCAGTATACATAATGCACGGGCATTATGAAAAATGCCCAATATGAGAGTGCAATTTGATAATAATTATTCAAATAATCAAATTGACCCGGCATTATACATATTGCCCATCACCTTTTGGGCAGAGTAATACAAACATATTTAATTACTATTTTTTATTGTTATTGTCATATAACTTAAAATAAACTAAATATTAAACCACTTAAACAATCAGGCTCATTATTTGGATTAATTACCAAGGACTTCTACCTTAAAAATCCACTAGTTAAATAAATAAATAAATAAATAAATAGTTAAATAAATAAATAAATAGTTTTTGCATTTAAAACTTAAGGAAAGTCATATTAAAAATATAACATAAAATATAATTAAATTTAAAACAAAAATTTCACAACGTACCTTTGTTTTATAGAAATGACTTATAATTATGAAACATAAAATAAACTAAAGTTTAAGTTTAACTACATTTTATTTATAAATAAATAAAATGTAGCAAGTAACAGGTTTATTTATTAGAACAACTGCCACTGTGATGACATTTTGAGGTACACAACTTTTTGGCTTTGCGACAACTACATTTATCCGACTTGCAACCACCTTTACAACCACATCTATTATAACCTTGCCCTCCGCATCTAGATGACATTCTACAACACTCTCTCAGCGAAATCTGTGTCTCTGGAACATCTTCAGACGAAACAAATCTTTCCTTGCAGACAGTAAATTGGTTTCTTGAATATACATAGTTGGTTTAAAACACCTTGTTTTGTTCCCAGTTTATAAAGGTTATTGGCTGTTAATTCAATAACTGTAGCAAGCATATTTCTTCCATCGCTACGAGCGCGATCAACATCGGGAACTCGGACTCTTACAGTGTCACCAATTGCAGCCATGGGATATTTAGCGCTTGATACATCCAACATTTTATTTGCTTGTTTCTGCAAATTTTGTAAAGCTAGTTTCCTAACTGCCATAACATTTTCTTTTTTGCGCTCTAGGTTTTCCTTTTCGTTTGTGGGTATTGGGTTTGAATCATTTTGAGTGGACTCCACTTGGTCAGTTTCGATGGGCTCGAGTTGATCATTTTCGGCGGACTCTACTTGATCGTTTTCGGCGGACTCTACTTGATCATTTTCGGTGGACTCTACTTGATCATTTTCGGCGGACTCTACTTGATCATTTTTGGCGGACTCTACTTGATCATTTTTGGCGGACTCTTCTTGATCATTTTCGTTGACAACCACTTGATTCCTTTCAATAATAGTGCTCTCAGTAGATAATAGTTTCTCTAAGTCTTCTTCAGAATTAATATCAAGCAGAGCCTCATGTGGTATAGAAGAACTTTTAAGCCCTACTTTCAACTTCGTTCCAAACATGGCTTCATATGGAGTACAGTTAATACCTGTGTGATGGGCTCTATTTTTCATTAATTGTACAAAACGTAATCCTTCCGACCATTTCTTAGTGTTGTTATCCTCCAACCACGTACTCAGCATATTCTCTATGTCCTGGTTAAATATAGAATGACATTCTACAACACTCTCTCAGCGAAATCTGTGTCTCTGGAACATCTTCAGGCGAAACAAATCTTTCCTTGCAGACAGTAAATTGGTTTCTTGTTATAAACTAATAATAAATTGGTTTATTATCAAATTGCCCAATTGTCATGTAGCATTATAATAATAACCGTGCAATGTGATAAATAATGAAGTTAAGATAGTAATTAATCACTTAGCCCAATAAAGCTAGACATTATTCATAATGCTCGGGCATTATAAATAATGCCCGCATTAATCACCTGGTCCATAACATATATACATCTAAAATAAATTGCAAACGATAAAATTGTACACAAACTTAAACAGTTAAAAGTTCCCATATTTTTCAACGCGTAAAAACGTTACAATTTAAAAACACCATATTATATTTGAGATACCCAACAGAAGTTGTGAAATAATTCTTTCGTGCATACCTCTTGCGGTCGCCTAGAGAGTTATTGTAAATTAGATTTGGTAAAATCATACCGAGTTCCCGCTCGTACCGGTAAACTTTCCTACACTGTATCTTTGACGTTCATAAATTTTAAATGTTGTATTCGTTTGTGGAATTTTATTTGGTACACGTGAAATTCGATACTTTTTGGAAGAAAAATAAAATGTTTATTTTTTGTGTGTTTTTATTTTATTATTAAATTGGTTTCTAAGTCGGTGATATTGATAGACCATGATGAAAAAAAAACGAAATATAATAATATTGTATTTTTAAATTCTAGTGAACTTCTGTAAAAAAGCTCCCTTTCAATATATTATATTCACATAATATACGCGACGTATATCACTTTTTTGTGTACAATCGCCGTTTAGCTAGGAAGGCTAATGAAAGTTAACTCTAAGTACAAGAAATATTTTATCGATACTTCAATATTATTTCAATTTATCGATACAATCCCATCACTAGTGGTCATCGAGTGCTAACTCAGCTGGTTATCGTGTCGCGTATACTCATGTCTGTCTGCTGGTTTGATATAGATACCGTTTTTATTACTTTGTTTTTTTCCTACTTTGTTAAAGGCTCTGAGTAATGAATACGTATGGACTGTGTTCAGAATATTTATTAATTTAGACTTCTTGTGCACAAAAAATAGATTTTAGGCAGTGAGATCAAAAGCCACCTTACTAGTACTTAGGTACTTAATACACATGAACATTATTAATATTTTAAATAATGATCAATATAAAATTATACTTCTGTTTATAGAAAAACATTCTTGTATACATATAAACCCAATAAAAATGTTTTCAATTACCACACAAAGTTAATTAAAACGGATTAATCCCGCAGATAAGCCTCATAAAATCGTAAAACGAACAATTAAGACTAATATGATCTGCGGACTTTCCGTTGCACATTATACGCATTTAACAGGATTCCCGGACACTGTTATGAGTATCCTAATCCCGGGATAATTGTCCAACGCCTAGAAAGTTCGTAATTATACAAGTCCGGATTGCATCATGGAGTTTGGCCGGGAAATCCGATTATGGATGATTAGAAAAATATGTAAGGAGCTTTCAGCTTTGTTTGGTAGGAATCGATTTTTTTGGGTATTACGCGGGAAATGAAATTTTTCATGTTGTATGGATTATTGTGTTGTTTTATACAACTACTAGCGCTCCCGGCATAATATGTTGTTTTGCCTTGCTCACTTAGTGTTACGAAAAGTAAATGTTGGCCGATCTCAAATCTACCTAATAGGCGAACAAAATTTTAATGAGAATCGATGCAGTCGTTTTGGAGGAGTATAATTGCTAACATTAAAAATAACACGCGAATTTAATATATATAGAGAAGACTGTGTCACCGACATAGCTCGCCGGATTAGCACGCTGAAGTGGCAATGGGCTGGGCACATAGCCCGCAGAACCGATGGCCGTTGGGGCAGAAAGGTTCTCGAATGGAGGCTACGTACTGGACGACGAAGCGTGGGACGACCACCCACAAGATGGACAGACGACCTGGTCCGAGTGGCAGGGAGCCGCTGGATGCAGGCCGCCGGTGACCGGGCGTGGTGGAAAACCCTGAGGGAGGCCTTTGTCCAGCAGTGGACGTCCCACGGCTGACACGACAGAGAAGACTCTACTCGTCATAGAGTTTATCTCTACTCGTCATTTTAAGATTCACCGCCAATCTATTTATTAAAATACAAAAATTTATATGATTCACAGTTTTATAAAAAGATATAAGACATAAATTAGTTTAATTATTCCCACTTTAACGTTAAAGTTACGTTCACATAAATAGTACACGTCTAATTCAAGCGCTGAAAATAATTAAACATGTACTGTATCTAGTACAAGTGACATTTTGCCAAACACCGCACTAATTGCTGCTCGCACGTGATTACGGTACATCACTATTCACTCACAGAGTTGTTTAGTGACTGAGTGAGTTGCAACTGTTTAGTGACTTATTTTAGTCTTTACAAAACACTTATTCTATTATGTTTATTGTTGTTTGTGACTCTGATTTTAGTTACGTTTATTACGAGGAAAAGTACCTGTATATTATTGTGAATTAAGATATGGTTTTGTTTAAAAACTTTCTGACTACAGATGTAGTATAATAGTATTTGTAGTATATATAACAACTAGCTTTCCGACCGCGGCTTCGCCCGCGTTTTCAAAGAAAAAGCCGCATAGTTCCCGTTCCCGTGGGATTTTCGGGATAAACCTATCCTATGTGTTGATCCAAGTTACCCTCTATATGTGTGCATAATTTCATTGTAATCGGTTCAGTAGTATTTGCGTGAAAGAGTAACAAACACACACACATCCTCACAAACTTTCGCATTTATAATATTAGTAGGATAAAGATTACAGTGTTTCAGTTTTTTTAACTAAATGTAGTAAGAGTCCTAAAATGTTTTAAAACTATAATGAGGTATTCTTTCAACAATTCAAAACGTACATCGATGCTCAAATTTTTTATATTTTTCAAGCTGATTAATTAACAAATAGAAATTTAATTTAAACACAGAATTGCGTGTTAAACAAATACGAGTAATAGGTACTAAGTAACAATACTAATTATAGTGGTGAAGCCATTATTAACCATTAGTCACTCATTGGCACGTCACTTTACCTAAATTAGGTTGACGTGGGCCAATTATACTTTCCTAATGGACAAATTTCATTTTAACGTGTAGTACGTTTCCCTTCGACTATAGGTTCATTTTATTTTTTTGAACCAACCAAGCTTATTTTAATAACACATGGGGGGCAGATTTCAAATAAAAATAATCATAAAAAATTGGTTGTCTGTAAAGTCGGTTTACTGACGATAATTGAACGTGACAACGTCCGATTGTGCTTCTTTGTCGCTCGTTCCGCGCTCTCGCTCGCACTTCAAGCCATGGAACGCCTCAGATGAGTCAGAGCGAGGTAACGCCGCATGAGTCATGTTTTTTCGTGCGTGTTTTATCGAATTATAAGACGTTGTCACGTCAAAAATTTCTCCCAATCGAAAGTTTTGAGATAACAAGCATAATATACACACTTGAGAAATTATTCCATTTATTTAAGTCGGTAGAAAAAACCCTCAATTTATCCGGATATGAAAACGATCACAGAAAATCAGACTTTGCATTATTCCTAACAACGAGTCGGATTTTCGTATTACAATATAATTGAAACGAAATAACCCTACATAACTCGGCAATAACGTTTCATAGAAAAATCCGTTCACTCGACTACAATACCAATCGAAGTGAATGACTCTAACAATTCTCAACTTCTGCTTAACGAAATAAAATACGAAATTCATTGTTTACCATTCGACTCAAGAAACTAGCCGTAGTTGAATAAAATTCAATAATAGTCAATCTATAGCGGACTGCTGGTTTAATATTTCAAATATTAAATAAACCTTGTGTTATAAATGGGAAAGTCTGAATTTAAACGCGATTTATTCATTACCAGCTTTTCGCCCGCGGCTTCGCCCGCTTTGTCAAAACATAATAAATTATATACTAAAACCTTCCTCTTGAATCACTCTATCTATTAAAAAAAACCGCATCAAAATCCGTTGCGTAGTTTTAAAGATTTAAGCATACATAGGGATATAGGGACAGAGAAAGCGACTTTGTTTTATACTATGTAGTGATGATGATAGATAATTATTATTATCCCGACGTACACTTTTGATAATAATATAATGAATAAATCGCGTTATAAATCCGTTAAAATATTTATCTTCTAAATGTATAATACACGCGTAAAATCAAACAAGTAAATACTAAAGTTTGTGTGGTAAAAGTGTTTATTGCTCTTTTATATGTAAAAAGTACTGAAAGGGTTTTGTTATTTACATATCTGCTGTACTACCAAAGTTTGTCGGCATTTTCTTATTAGCGATGAAGCGTTTTCAACTTTACGAAGTTCATTTTTTTTCATATTGTACTTTGTTACTTTTTCCCATGTAATCCTACTAATTTTATAAATGCGAAAGTTTGTGTGGATGGATGGATGTTTATTATTCTTTCCCCTAATAACTACCGAACCGATTATAATGAAATTTGGTATGTAGGTAGCTGAAGATCCAGAATAAGAAATTAGTTACTTTTTATTCCCGAAATACTAGGTACTGGAACGGGAACTATGCGGGTTTTTCTTTGAAAACGCGTGCGAAGCTGCGATCGGAAATCTAGTAAAGTATATTCTAATATTGTATTTAAAACTGTTAGCAAGGTGACTTTAAAAGCATAAATTCTAAACAAAAGCGCTAAATTCAGCGGACAAAAGGTAGCATAAAGTGCAACTCTTTTTACCGCTTAAAATTCTTACTTACACGGAATTCTTTCGAGACGTTGTAATTTTCACCTTGTTCTTTACGGTTTCACTGAGGCTGATTTGTTGCCTTTTTCCATTTATTTTGTTTGCGGTTGTAATAATGTTGGAGTTAAGTGGGGTTTAAAATGAGTGTGAGAGAATTGGCCGATTTATTTCAGTAATCACTCATTTTGTGATGTTTTTTAGCTATATTTTTACGATAATAATTGATGATGATTAATATTGATGAAAAGTGCAGTAGACCCTAAGGTAAAATGCACTTTCTCAAATAAATATATCGCTAAGAAACTTATTAAGTAAATAAAAAAAAGACGTGTGGCACTCGGGGACTGCCGCGGTAAAGCTATTGCATAGCATGCCTTCAAGCCACACCTCTGAGCCCGTCGGAGTGGGGAGCGTGAGGTTTTTTCGTTACGGAATTTCTTGATTCGGTCGCCGCGCTCAAGGCCCGCGATAGAAGCTATGCAATACCTTAAAAAATCTTATTGTTACTAAAATTTCATCACCTATTTCTGAGATTATAACGGACAAGCAATCAGACAGTCAAGAACACATACAATATTGCAACAGTTTACCGATCTAAGGAGCACCAAAAACATTAAACAGAACCGAACTCTACACACAATTTAATCATTTAAGTAGATAAACAAACAGCATTTAAAACAATATTAGTGATCCAACGAGACAAAAGTTGCTGATATAAATTATCCAGACCGCAGTTATCTACAACTAGTTGTACAAACTGTTCGTAAGCTATAAATTATATTAACATATTTTTTGCTGCACGGAAATCGTTGATGAAAAAGCATACGTTTGTTATAGAATAATGCGCTTTATTACAATGTGTGAATGAATAAAATTGAATTTGGATGCGTATGGTGAAAGTTTCAGGCTTCTGAGTGATGTAGGTTTTATGTTTTTCTTAAAATTTTAACTATTTATAAATAATTTAATTATTAAATGTACAACTTATCTTCTATATAAAAAAATGTTTTTCTTGGTCACGGCATCACGCGTGAACGGGTGGACCGATTTCGATAATTCTTTTTTTATTATATTCCCCGAAGTACGAGGATGGTTCTTATGTACAGAAAACGTAAATATGTACCACGGGCGAAGCCGGGGCGGACCGCTAGTCATAAATACCGATGTAAATTGTGTTTGTCGCTATAAAAGGATTTAAATTTTGTTGAAAATAAATCTTACATCATGTTTCATATAATATGTGTAATGTAGAGGCCTATATAAAATGCTACAAATATCATTATTTTCTATTCCAATCCATATAACTCCATAAATTGATTTATACATGAAACATATTTTTACCGTTAAAAGAACTTGTTTCACTTTAATCTCAAGCAAATTATTCGCTCATTACGAAACACCTCCAACACATATTAATCTCACTTATAAAAATGAAAACATTATAAATAGTTTGAAAGACGCATAGACACACACTCTTAACGAGATGACATTTAGTGTCATTAAAATTACTCTTTTAATTAAGTCGGATGAAATGAAGGTTTGAAGTAAAGCCCATCTCATAAACGATCATTTTGCTCTAAATAAAGTTAAAAGTTTGAGTTTTACTGGAAATAAATTCAACTGTCTTCGAGTGTGATGATGTCTAGAATATAATGGGAAATGTTTAGAAATTTTGAGTGTTTCTTAAATCAGCTGGTTTAGTTTAATTCAAAAGTTAAAGACTTTAGCAGATTTTAAACGTGATTTATTAAAAGATTTTAAATGTATAATTTCTAAATGTATAATATTCGCGTACACATAAGAAAATTAAAAAAATGTCATTTTTAAACTTTAGAACGAGGTTTTGACCTTTCCAGTGTTTTCGTTAAGTTATATTTTACAATCGTTGAGAAAATTAAGCGCGGTTACGCAACCTAGCACCTCAAACAATGTACTCTTCATTTCAGTCCTTAAAAAAACCAATAAATAATTATTTAAAAAAGATTTTTCATACATTGAACTGCTTCATCTCTATTGTAGTGGAGATGGGGATAGTAAGGATGGAGATAGGTAAAATGAGGATAGTAGGGTTTTTAAAGGTTAATTTCCATAATGTTCGATATGAATAATAATGACTTTATCCATGTAAAAATTAACTGTTTATGTTTTTTTTTAATCAGATAACCCTTTTAACCTAAGTCTGCAGTTGAAAGTAAACACGTCACAGTTTAACGAAGCATGCACTTTGTATCCATAATTACCTCAAGTAATAAGGTCAGATTAACACTATAAATAATTGTTTTAATAATAAATTACATTTGGAGTCATGCGATGTGAAAATAAACATATGGGGCGTAATTAAAAAAATATTTTACATTATAATATTAGTCAGAAATAGAGAATTTGACCAAGTACAACAAATATTGAAATAGATTTTTTAAGAATACCTACTTGATTTTTGGCGCCCATGTTTTGAAAGAAAAACCCGCTTAGCTCCCGTTCCTGTAGGATTTCCAGGCTAAAAGTAGCCTATATCTTATTCCAGGTTTGCTACCTACATATACAAAATTTCATTGTAATCGTGTAAAAATTTCATTGTAGTAGTATTTGCGTGAAAGAGTAACAAACATCCATCCATCCTCACAAACTTTCGTATTTATAATATTAGTAGCGTAGGAAAATTAGGAAACTTTATTCTTAAGATCAAAATGAATCTTCTTAATCATGCAAATTATTAACACTCCAATATAAATATCATCAGATTTCCAAATCGTAAGCAACATTTTAAAATTAACATAACCAAAACCTTATTCAATTTTCCGAGCATGTCTAAACCTGGGTATAATCAAGTCCCCTGGGGGCATGATTTTCTTCAAAGAGACTGGTAATGCCCTCTGGCGGCATATCATTATGAGAGAATTAATTAAACGAAATATTATTTAAAAATTCAGTTTTAGTTTAGGTTGTACTTTTTATTGTTAGAGCAAAGAAATGTAGCACGAAGGAAAAGTTCTAAGAATTTTAAGGATTTGTTCACAAGTTGCGCCTTTGAAGTGCTTGATACAATTATCTTTATTTGCTTTGTAATTCAGGCTTTTTTACGCCTATGTTTATACCGATTTAAAGGTATAAACAAATGTTTTGATAATTAATTGTTAGTTAGTTAGATATATAATGAAATTACATTTATTAAACACCTATTATAAAATTAATCTTAAAATGGAATAATTTGGATCCCTTCGTATATTTATAAAATGACCTTACGACCAAGTTTATATTTAATTAAAAACATTAACGAGAAATAGGTCGTAGTATTGTATATTAGGCATGGCATTCCCAACCTTTTCGAAGTCGGTGAAAATCGCTGATTCAACATAATAATGGTATAGAATCGAAAAATATAGGCCTGGGACATGGAAACGACATATTAACCTTTAGCATGTATTGTGCTCGTTACAAATATCAAGGCTTTGTAAGGCCTACCAGTTCGCTGCAGTGAACTATAATGTTACCCTCAAATCCTTTGAAAATAACTATATGGTTAAAATAACTAAGGCTTTCGATTCGAACCAAAAATTATGTTTGTAAACAAAGATGATTTGATGAAAAATAAAATTTAAAAGTTAATTTGGGCATTGACGTCTGTCTCTTCCTGAATTCGCGGATAAAAATATATACCCCATGGCAGTCAAAAGAGTATATGTTTTACTGGCAAAATCAATTTCAAAATCAGTTAAATAGTTTCTGAGGTTACTTGACACAAACAAACAAATATAAAAACATATTATATGAATAGATTAACATGTATTTGCCTCATTGTTAAATAATTTGAAAGACACACAGTTAAAAAATAGAAGAAGAAAAAGAAACAGTAGAACACAAAAACAACGTGATATAGATTGTTATCATGCTAATTAATGAACACACACACACACATAAATACAGTAATTAATGGGCATATATAGCAACATATGATTACAATCGTTCAATAAACACAACATGAAACAACAGAGTATTAATTTTAAAATACTAATTCGATAACGCAAATAAGTATAATAACAGAACGAACAAAGGCGAATTTGCATCGCTGACCAGTAATTAGAGTTGGTTTTATTTCGTCTGCTATCTGCCTCGTTATCTACTACTGTGCGATAAGAGCTCAGATAGCACGCAATAGCTTTTATACGTCCGCAAAAATTGCATTGGTTTGCCTCTACAATGTAATCTTTGCTCTACATCTTCTGTAGTGTATGCGCTCTACGTTTTATAGAGTTACCATGACATCTCTACATAGAGTCGTTTGTTTAAATGGGTAGAGATATATTAGGGTGGAGCGCGGTTGTATGGAAAATTTTTTTTTTACTTGTTTTGAATTCTAATAGGGGGGGATTAGTGCCTTATGTTAAAGTTAAAATAACTGTTCTTTTTCAGTTCGTTAAAATAATATCTTCTGCCTCCGCTTGGGCCTTGAAACTTTAAGATTTTCTGAATTCATGAAGTATTTTTAGGGTTCAATATTAAGTTTATAAGAGGTATATAGGGAGTATAAATGAAATGAAATTATATATTAACGATATAAACAAAATAATTAAATGGAAAACAAGTACATTTTTTTGATATAATTTATAAAAAAACAAGTTTTCAGTCGGCCTTGAAATCCCTTTTTGCCTCAAATTTCGGCATATCTTTACGTGACTCCAATTTAGCTATTATGGCTCCCAATCGTGATGAGTCCTTACACATGGAAGTGGCAGCTTCTGTCGTCAACTTAACAGCTCTTTCAACTGCATGGGTATGGCAGGGAAGACGTATAAACAATAGTTCAATTTCTCCATTAGTTAAGACTTGGGTCCCGAAGTGGCTCCGTCGATATGTAGGTACAAGTGTCGCAAAGGAAGTTCATTCATGTGGAGTAAACAAATTACCCACTCTTTCTTTTGTCTTTGATAACGTAGGTAAGTTAATCTGTAAGTCCTTCTTTTTCTTTTTTCTCTTTTTTTCAGGAACGCCAACGCTCGTAGTGTTTAGGAATTCATCAGCTTCACTACTACTCGGCAGTCGGCTCCGAAGTCGGGGATGTCGGTGATGTCATGGAAACTGTATCAGCTGATATTAAACTGTTCTTCAAAGTTTTACTTGTGGAGTTTTCGCGATCTAGTTTCCGTTTAAGGATCCTTTGTAGTTTTTTTGTTGTTGTAATGTCAATTTTACCGATAAACATATTTCGAGAAGTTCGTTGATCTATTAAAAACGGTTGTTCCTGTTTGGGGACCTTTTTATCAGTCGGGCAGCTGCATGTGGAAGATTTTTACATTTGCAAGATGCAATATCAAAGAACAACTTACTATTTTCACGAAAACTTTCATAGTTTTTTGGAGAAAGAGTGTTAATAGATTTAAGTAAATTTTTGTATTTTAAGTGATATGCTTTTAACATCTGTATGATTCTCGTTCGTGTTACAGTCGGAATAGAAGCTGTTTGCCATATACCTTCAATCCTAGGTACCACTATATCTGCTACTTGTGTAAATGTTGGCTCCTTTGCAGTTTCTAATTGTAATTTGAACTGATGTCTCGTCCATTCATAATACTTCATTACATCTTCATAAGTAGGTAGAGAATTATCTTTAATATCCACGACACCACCCAAAAGGGGACACTTAAATGCACTGCGAGTCTTTTCCATGCTTTAAAACAAACGACCGACCTTTCAATTCGAGTAATAATTTATAAAATAAATTGTCCACTGATATTGTGCAGGTGTCGAAAAGTACGCGCCGCGCAACGAAATGCCCCCCGCGCTCTACCTATTTTAAGTACCTAAATCAACGCAAGAATATAATTTTTATGATTGACAATCAAAATAGACTATTGTAACTATCGAATAGCAGAATTAAAAGGTAATGAATATTTATAGATGACATATTTATGAAGCGTCAAACATGGGTCTAAAAATCAATTTATTCAAAAGTTCATTGACCTTTCGGAGGCAGATGCTATAAACTAATTCAAATTATATTTCGTGTGTGTTATGTTAAACCCTAAAGGCACCCTTTTCACGCTATTACATAACAATAACACGAAAAAAGTTTTTTCACTCCACCCTAAGATATATGTAGAGTTGTAGAGTGGGTTATTGATTTATTTTTCATCTTGGTCACTGTTTTAAATTGCTGTTTTCAAAAAGTAATGCATAGTTTTTGCTCTATATTTGATAGAGCTATTAAACATCTCCGGTATTCGTCTTATCTACAATAACGTGATCTATCATGAGTGAAACGCAGTTAGTATTGCCATATACATCAAGAAGGTCAGATCCACTGCAATAATAATGACCTACATATATTCATAACCTATGCAATGCCATCCACGATAGAGATGTAGCAATTAGAGGAACATTCCGCTGGGACAAGTATTTACTGGACGCGCTATTAGTGTATTATTAGCTCGGGATGGTTGTTTGATAGTCGATTGCATTGCTTGGTAAAATAGCCGTGTTGAGTACTAATTGATGATGTTGTATACATATACGACCTACACATGTGTTATATATATATGTTATATTTAGTTGGAATTGTATTTTGATGATACTTGACCCACGAAACTTATTAAGGTTTTAAAAGGAATGGCTTTTGATACTTTTTTTACTGTAAATCCACTCCTATTGGTCGAAGCATGATGTTATAATAGATATACTTCGCTATATCGAAAATTCGATAGAAAAATTTAAAATTATATTTTATGCTTATTTCTTCTTTTTCCAAAGGGGGGAGGGACATCATGTTAGCGGTAAATTATATCATTAATATATAAAAAATAATAATCAAATATTTAAAACATGTATTCATTGCATTATCTTATATTATCCATATTTACATGTAAAATCAACAATCAACAAATTAAATAAAATACAAATGAAATTATAAAATATAACGTAAATAACATTTCGCTGAATTGGTTCAATTCCCATTATAACTTGCTTCCAATCGGGAACAATGAATGTAACGAATTGTAATTGTAAAGGTCACGTATACCTGCAATAATTGTAATTAAAATATTGTATATTTTATACTTAATTGTATGTCATTATTGTTTTACATTGACTTGTATTTAACGATTATGAATTTAGAGTATAATTGGAGATTAAAGAAACACAAAGTCTTATGATAATATTTTTTAGTACATAAGTACTAAAAACCTACATTCATTTGTTTTTTTTTCATTTCGTTTCAATGATTATATTTACATCAGCCTTATTCACATTACAATATGTTTTAATATGCATTTTGATGAAATCAAACCACAAATGTTACATAATTTAATACCTTTCGTATAAGTAAAGAGTGAATTGGATACAATTCATAACATTTGAAGATACCATCTTGTATTATTTACATTATATTATATGAGTATAATACAAATTGAACTTCCACACCTCTCACTTAAGGTACATTTTCGAAGTTCTATATAACATTTATTCACCTTCGCGGAAACGTACAACTTAATATGCCTTAATAAATATTAATATAATATGAATTTGTTTCAGGCTGCGCTTTCCTCACATATTTCAACCCGGAAAGCGCTTCGAGCGCACAATCAGCCCTCCATGAAAAACGGACGTTACCAGGGGTGAGTAACCTTTTTCATTAATTTGATTAAATTTATTTGTGAAGCGATATTTTATTAAAGGTTGATGTTCGACATCGTTTTACAAAGGTGGAAGTTGTGTACGGATTTTATTTACATATTTTAAAAATAGGTAAAGTAAATCGACTGTAATCATTCTACTCTTCTTCGTTATATTATTATTAAGGTAAGCATTATTAAAATCAACATCTACTCCTTAATTACATTGGCATATTACTACTTTAATAACCAAATGCAGAAACTAAGTTAAAATATAGCTATGTTCTATAATCTCTATATTTATATACCGCTCAATATAATGTATTTAAATCGTATTCATTAATATATAGATATTAAACTTGAATCATAACACACACAGACATAACTAATTACCCTTCAACATAAAACATACTGTCTAAATATATCTATACCATCCTATAAACATGAATAGCACAAGCGAAAGCTTTGGCAAACAGAAGAGCCTTGTCGAGGCGAACTATTTGACCACTGAATTACCGCAATACTCTCGGACTTGTATCCATTAACCTGTGTAATGTGTATATAGATGGCTACACCACATTTGAAACTGAACTTTATGTATCTTGATATATGATTTTTATTTCAATGTATAGCGAGTTGTATATCAATACGGTATACAAAGCTTTGATTAGAATGTATATTTTTGTTGGATCTTTTAAAATATCTCTTGATTCTTTAATTATAATAATTCTAATCAAATCACTAAATTGTGTTAATTCCATAAGTCGATATATCAATGAACCCGCATGGATTATGTTACAGAGAACTTTACCAAGTATCAAACTATGAACTCAACGTAAAACCAAAGGGTTATAAAAACATTATACGTCTATAATATTACCTAGATAAGATAATCTACCATAAATATGTTCAGCAATATCTTATCATAACAATTACGTTACTTTACACAACAACTGAGCCAATTCTCAAAAATAACGAAACGACATCCAAAAATACACAATCGTAGACAAACAATACAGTAAAACAGTAAACGTTCAGTCATACAAACCGTTAAAAATAAATACATTCGATAAATAAAACGGTCGATTACCGTACAAACACGACTTGCACCTGCACCTAGCTATTTATCATTTTTGCGAACCAATTGTTCGCTACACCTGGTTAATTTACGGTCGCGAGCTTATGCGAATTTATTAAGATTCAGCATGTTTATGTTTTTATAGCTTTTGATGTTATCTTTTACACATTTAATTTTTATTCCGTAATTGCAATGCGCGTCGACGGTTGTTAGAATTTTATTTATCGGTCTAGTTTTGTTTATTCTAAACGTAATTTAACTCACGTGTCAAAAGAAAGTTTTCACTTAAATACTAATGTGGATTTTTTTGAAGTAAAGTAGTAGTTTGAAATAAGAAGTAAGAATAGTCAAATATACTAATTTCGTTCAAATTTTAATAAAGCTTTATAATATGGACGGACATACATGAATAATCGTAGAATAATAAAAAAGTAATTATATGAGTTTCTTTACTAACCTTAATCTCTTACAAACCAAGGCAATTACTCCGTTATCATTACAAAATAAACGCGAGTAAAGCTCGCATCACAAATTACACATGAACCCTCAAAAAGAAATTAGCATTTTTTGTCAAAATAATTCAGCAAGGGTACAGACGGCCGCGACGAATAAAGTAATTGTGCCTAACAAAATTTAATGCCGGTATAAAATTAACCACTACTTTATATTCTCTGTGCGTCCAGTTTTGTACGAAGGTAATTTTATTTAACATAAAACGATTCCCGGATAATGACAGTGTCATCCTGGATACACTCAGGCCCACACTCGCAGGTTTTTAACGTATTTAAAGAGGCTCTGGCGGGTATTTAGAGCAATTATAAGCTAATAGACTGCTTGGAGTTCGTTGTAGTTGGAATTGATACTGAAGATGTTTTTGTGGGAAATTTATTTTAGAGTATTTATTTATTTTCATTCCAGAACAAAAAACACATACATAATAACATAGTACTCTGCCAAACTGTAAAACAGTTTGTTGACTGAAATAAAACTGTATTTTGAAATTTTGCGCATGTAATTTGTCGTAGTTAATGTGAATTTTCGTTTCACTTCTATGGGGTATTATAAACATAGCATGAGTAAAACATATTATAATAATTTGTATGGTAGTCTTCTGTAAAAGAAATTTACTAAGAAGAAGTGTTCACGAGCTAACAGAACGAACAATTTAAATAATATTAAGTTTGTTAATAAAATATAAATCTTTCAACTAAACATATTTAGCAATATTATATTTGGAAATATATTATTAACGACATAACTGCCAAGTCACGTCCGAAATGAAAACGAGTTGCAATATTATTCCAACGCATCAGATGAGTTTTATTGCACATTTTAAATGTAAAATAAACACGTGCGTCATAAAAAAGACTCAGGTGAGGTTAATTCGGCCCACACACCTTTTATGTTACCATACATCAACGGTTAGAAAGGGTTGGAATTGGCAGGTATAAAGGTGTTTGTGCCATAAATTTATAGATTATTCCTTCCGTTTATAGCTCGGAAGGATGTCTATCTTCATTATGAGTATGGACTTTGTATGTCCAATAAAAAGTCCATGTGTTTCGTGTTAGAAAATTTAATTTGACTTTGGTGTCCGTTTTAATCGGTTAACATTTTTAAATATTGTGTCTGTATGTGTTCGTTGGTATGTGTGTACTAATAAGCCTTTTATAAATCACAATAAATCGGTACATGCACTTTAATATGTCCTAATACTAAGATACCAAATCCTTATCGTCCAAATTAGTAAAGTTGCACGACATTCATTGCAAAGAGTTACTGTTTCGTAAAATTATTTACACTTCTCCTTATAAAATGTCTATACATTATTAAAATAAAACATATAAGACTGTATGTATTAGGGCCGATTTTTCAATGCTTGGATAAAACTTATCCGTCCAATAAAGTATTACACGATAATATTAAAATGTCACGTAAACTGTCAAATACGGGCAATTAGAATACGTTTTTAAAATGGTAGTTTTGTACATTATTCGACGAATAAGTTTTAACCAAAGATTGAAAAATCAGCCCTTAAACATATAAGACTGTATGTATTAATCGGGTAACTAAATTGTTTTAATTCTAACAATATGGTTTCTGTAAATTATGAAAGCATTATTACATCGTAAGTTTTTCTCTTATCTTGCACACAATAGTTATATTATACGCTAACGTTATTGCATACATAATTAATACGTAACTTATATTGTTTTCATTAAAACATAATTATTATAAGAACATAGAGCGCGTATTGTCTTCTTACATTGCTTTTGATATGTATATTATATGCATGCTACTTTTTATTCGTACAAGTGTTTTTGATTTATGTCCTTTTAACTACCTATTAAATAATTAATTATAGGACGGGAAGAAGTATGTATTTTTTTCTTTCAGGTAAAGTAGGAATACTTCTCCTAACCTCAGTGGTAGTCACACTTTTTAAAGAATGTATTTAAAAAAACATCCCTTCCATGATAATATTATGATAAAATGTGAATGTACAAAAATAAGACGCCTCGTATTTTTAACTAGCTGTTCCGCACGGTTTCACCCGCATTGCTCCGCTCCTGTTGGTCTTAGCGTGATTATATAGCCTATAATAGCCTTCCTCGATAAATAAGCTATCTAACACCGAAATAATTTTTCAAATCGGACCATTAGTTCCTGAGATTAGCGCGTTCAATCAAATAAACAAACAAACGAACTCTTCAGCTTTATAATATTAGTATAGATTCTAGAATGTTTTACGGTTCTTATCCTATCTGTACATTATATCAATAATTAATAATAATAATCTCATCATCAGTATATTCTCACTCGTAATTTGAATTTAAATCCTGTATAAAAATTAACATACAAACAAAATTTTATTTTTTGTTCTAATATTCGATTGCGAAAAGCCGAACATTATCGCATAACGAAGTCCAAATAGTTTATACCAGTATATTCATTTCAGTTCACTTGATAATTTGCCATTTACAATATGAAAAGAATCACAAATGTAAATAACATTCCCATTTTAATTTTCAACCCAAGTCTTTTATTATTTCTTGACTTGCATACTGAATATAAATTGTGTCATTTCGCAAAACCCTAATGGAGAGGCAGATTAAATATTTCAGAGGGGAAATTTTGGAGCTATCATTCATAAAAAATGTATCGAAGTATGCCTTTTCTTACTTGAGCCAAGAGGATAGTTGATTTTAGATCTTATTCAGGATTACCTGAAGGGACTGGCATCTGGAATGTTATAGAAATATTAATGTAAAAATTACATTTAGTAAAGTAACTTTTGGTGGTGGTATTTTGTGAGATTTTTGTGGCAGATTAGTTCTCAATTGCGTCTGTATTACATGATCGCTTCTTTTCAATTATAAGCAAATCAGTAAATTATTTATTAGAATTTTTTAAATAAAATTATTGATCATTATTATCAAAAGATACTACGCAGCCCTTAGGCCCGTGTCCCAGCAGTGGTTGATGATGATTATCAAAAGCTGGTCTAGGATAAAAAAGTTTTATTTTACGACTAGATTGCACACTAAAACAATAACACAAATATTTATTCAAACCAAAATGTGAAAACTCCTATAGACATCTAGACTAAAATTATAAAGAGGAAAGGTGTATGTATGTATGTATGGTTTTCACGCATAAACTACTGGACCGATTTTGATGAAATTTGGCACAGATAATCTTTAGACCCTGAGAAAGAAGATAGGCTACCTTTTATTGCGAAATATGTACTACGGGCGAAGCCGGGGCAGACCGCTAGTAGACATATAATATTATATTTTCTACTCTCCAGTCGATTCTTGTTATAAGCCAACAATTGTTAACGGAAGCCAAACGCATTTGGAGCTAACACGAAAACCTGTCATGTGAATAGGAGGTCTTAAGGGTGTTTGGGGAAAATAATATTTCTGTATTAGGTTTATCTTTTCTTATATTTTTTAGTGTTTGGAGTATATGAGATAATTATTTAAATGACTGTCTGTATACAATTAGTGTGTAAGTACTATAAAAAAACTTATCAATCGCCAAAAGCTATCAAATTCAAAATATTATTCATGAAAAAGAAATAATAAATAATGAATGAATCTTATTGAAAAGCCATAATTATATTCTTTGTTATAATAATTTACTAGCTTACCGCCCGCGGCTTCGTCCACTTGGTCTAAAACCTAATAAATTATATACTAAAACCTTCCTTTTAAATTACTCTATCTATTAAAAAAACCGCATCAAAATCCGTTGCATAGTTTTAAAGATTTAAGCATACAAAGGGACATAGGGACAGAGAAAGCGACTTTGTTTTATACTATGTAGTGATATTGGATTTTTGCAGTCAATGTAATATTTATGTACCTAATTCTTATATACAAAAATGAATCGCAAAATGTGTTGGTAAGCGCATAACTGGAGAACGGCTGAACCGATTTCGATAATTCTTTTTTTATTATATTCCTTGAAGTACGAGGATGGCTTTTATGTAGAGAAAACGTAAATATATACCACGGGCGAAGCCGGGGCGGACCGCTAGTAATAATATAAGTTTTTTAGTTAGCATAAATTCTTACAACACTAAAATTATCTAAAAGGTATAGCTACAGGAGCAGGGAGCTTGTTTGATTACATCCCATATTCTTGCAACATTTATCAAATCGTAAACGTAAATTCAAAGCCCTATGTAATTAAGACGTATGACAGAAAGAGAGAAAAGATAGCTATATTTCATATGAAATTTCGTTGCATATTTACATACGTTTTCCCGAGAGATCACGTGGTTATATGGAAAGCTTAACGACGTATGAATTATGTTCCTTAATGGGGTTTCCGATGTCTTAATATTTGCTAATGGATTTTGATAATTTTATGTTTTGTATTATATTTAAATATATACATCTATCGTTTTGTATTATATCTTAATATATAGTATATACGTATGTTAGATTGATTTACACATCAAATTAAACAATGTACCTATGCACTAAAGTAAAGAGGTAACATCGATTTGGTATCAACGATTAGAAATGGACATTTGTGCTAAGATCTATATAATACTAGCAAACCGGGCGAACTCCGTTTCGCCACCAGAGACACCTTTTCTTTGCTATAAACCTCACGGAGCCCGAAACCTTTCCAACGAATGCAAAACCGTGGAAATCGGTTGGTGCGTTCTGGAGTTATAGCGTCAGGAAGGAAAACCCGACTTATTTTTATATAGTAGATTATAGCCTTTTAACATTTGTTAAAGCGTGGATTATTTTGTAACATAATATCATAACAGTTATCAGAACAAGGCATAAAACTGCATAACACATTTTTCTTGAATTCAAGGTGCTGACGACTATTTAAAAGTAACAGACATATTAAATTGCGAACTATAAAACGTATTAAACGTTGAAAACAGAAAAATGTCAGCCATTACAGCAATGTCAAAGACCCAGACAATATAATAAAGATTAGAGCCATATAAAAGTACAAAGAATTTTCACCACGTGCTGTGTTAAGGGAAGTTTAATCCCGGGCTTATACGAAATTGGACTGACTCTGCGCTGTGGCTTTGCTTGTAATTAACAGAGTAAATAGTTTAATTAAAAACTTTGGTACCGGATAAAGTAATATTATGTACTAGCTTTCCGCCCGTGGTTCGACCCACAGTCAAAGATAAACCCGTATAGTTCCTGTTCCCGTGAAATTTCTGGTTAAAACTATCCTATGTCCTTTATCAGATCTCAAACTCATATTTAAACCAAATTTTATCCAAATCGGTATAGTGATTGAGGCGTAAAAAGAGACACTTTCGCATTTAAAATATTGGTTACAATTTAGTTGGATTGTATTGTCGTATAAAACCAAGTTGAATACATAAATCTATAAACACGTTTTTGTAAAATATTTTCTCAAGAATATCGTAAAAGTAACAAATGCCCTAAGAAGCACAATTTATTAATGACATTAATGTCATCAATTACAATACGTTATTTGTTAAAGAATTTCTAGAAATTCTAATTTAGGTAGAGCATGATAAATGAAATAGATCTTGTATTTCATTTTGTCCGAATACTATAAATAGATTTATATAAATGGCATGAGAACTATTATTAGATAGACTAAAATTATACAGCATTATTTAAATGTTATGTTTGTAGCATCGTTTAATTCAGGCACATTTGTTTGCGTTATAGATAGAATTTATAAATACATATTTGAACAATTAAAACATGCTTTAATAAGATAAACTCGTGAAATTATTGTTAATACAATAATTTCACGAGTTCAATCAAGTCAAATAATAATTTACCGCTATTTGATAAGTGTACAATGTACAAATCTTGAATTAAATCTCTCCGTTTAAAGTGGGTCAAAAGCGCGTTTAAAGTGGGTCAAAAATCGCGTCTAAATGTACATTAATTGAAGCTTATAAAATGTAGTACAAACATACAGGAAAAGCTAATAAAAACAAACAATTTCCAAACAGACATGCACTATAATACTGATAATTTAAAATGCACATAACATGAAACAATTTGATAGCAATAAACACACACTTGTAGCTTCCGTATGTTTGTAATGTTAGAGAATTTGGCAAAGCTGTACTGAAAATTGAAAAACATACATGATAACTAAAATTTTATTTAAGTATAATTCACTTAAGTACTGGAAAGGATCCAGTACGGCATCGCAACAGGTCGTGCGTGTATTGGATTGGGAAAACTGTGGAGGCGATGTTATTGCTACAAATTTAATATCTAAGGAAACAATGTACATTAATATAATATAAATTATATTGATTAAATCTAATCTTATATTTAATTTAGAGAAACTTTGATTCTACGGAATGAGTATGATGACACGTAGAGCAGATAAATTTCGATAACCTTTATTACATGCTCATACAAACAAAAACAACGAACCCTAATTACTATTGCAAAACTGTAGCATTGAAATTCATATGAAAATACTTTAATCAATAGTAATTTTTCAGTACCCAACAATTAATCTAAAACATCATTCATAGTACAAACAATGTTTAAAACTTTTGCAGCACCAATCCAGTCCATGCCACTTCTGTTCTGTGCGTGCATTACAAGCCACAAAGCTATTATAAATTGTAGCTGTGGTCTAGCTTAGTTCATTTTATCTCTGTCTAGGTCCGCGTATGGAGATAATAAAACTGAACATGAGTTTGTGTCTGTATCTAGAAATGTGGTAGTCCGATTAGAGACAATGGATAAATTACGTAATATTTCAGTAATGTATTAGTTTTAGTTTTAAGTATAATAATGGGAGCGTAACATACGATAAACTGTGGCTTTTGGTTGGTCGAAAATAATCACATTACTCTTGAAGTGAAACTTCTTTAGGCGCGTTAAAAAAATGTTCAAGGTCACGTCATGGCAATACCGAGGATAACAATATCAGTGAAAACCTTTTGCACATATACACTCACACACACACACTCACACACATACAGCTGCACACGTATTATATTTGTAAACTTTAGTTAAGGAAGAGCGAGTCCTCCTGACACAGGTTTTTGTAAACTTACTAGGAGGACTCATCTATTTTCTGTAATTGAAAATTGTGTGTATGAAATAAATATATTTTTCACAAGGTAAAGCTACACAAATTATTTGTCCCCAACTACTTCAACAAAATTTAGAACGTCATCTCAGTATAACCATGGACTAATAGAATCTGTATAACATACAGCACACCTTAACAAACAGAAAACACTTTTTATTTTATAAACTTTGAGCACATTTATCAAATGCATGTGACGCGGTACGACAAGTACTACGTACTTTGTTTTACCGTATAATAGGATTTCTTTCTCTTTGCCGCTTTTGTATAAGTGTTTAAAGAAGCATATTGTTCAGCGGTTTGGGATGTGTTTTAATTTTATATGCCTTTTAAAAAGCGTCTTTAAAATGACTTTATTTGGTTCGGTTGATTAAAGTATTTTCGTAGCATATTATATGTATTGCATTTGGCCTAGCATCTCCATAAAATGCTTAGGTACCTACTTAATTACTCAATTAATTCTATATTTTCATTTAAACATGTAAATAAAGGATGAAAATGAAAAGTTAGCTTTTGAAACTATAATATTATACAGTAATTACAAAATAACATAATGAACAAAAATATAAAATTGAATTCGAGAAACTAGGTATATACTTTTTAAGCAATATTAAATAAAGGGTTTATTCAATAAAATTAACATTCGTAATTTGCGCTACATTTTGACACATGAAATATTAGAAATAATATACTTATAAATAGATTATGAAACCTACTACTACATCATAATATAACTGTATACTATATACACCATATTAATAATAAAACTGTCCTTTGGAAAGGAAAAGGAAAAAAGAAAACGGTTTTCGTGTAACGACCCTTGGATCGTGTTCCTAACTTCGTGACAGTTCTCTGAAATTAAGAGTAATGCACTCTTAAATGTGATTATACGGAAGTTATATAAAGTAAGATAATTACGTTATACTGTAGCAGTAGATACGATTGGAATGTTTTACTTGTTATCTGTATTAATTTTGTTTTCTTTTAATTTTATAGCATCATAAAACGGAATATAATACTTCATTGAACGTATAAAATACCCAAAATCTGGAAATTTCTGTTATAATATCTTTTGCTGTGTTTCAGGAGACAGTAGGTATAGGACGGTACAGTGGTTGACGCGTGAGCGTAACACCGAGGGGTCTTGGGTTCGATTCCCGGTGGAGACGAATAAAAAGTTATGGTCTGGTAGGACACAGAAGGCTGATCACCTACTTGTCCCTAGAAAATCGATCAGTGGAACAGATTATAATGCCCCTTACCCCACTATTATATAGGGGACATGGGAATTCACAGAATTTAGAAGACAGTGCTTTCTCAATACATAAATTCCTCGGATTAATATTATAATTTGCAATCTTGCAACATTATGAATTATGTGTGTATATTATATTCATATGAAAGCTAGAGCTGTGTAAAATATATTTTGTAAATTAGCTTTCGCTAACGTATATTTACGCCTGGAAGCTATATATTTTGAAGATGTTGAATTTTTTTCTCTACATTACATTTTTGTGTACTCTACGTCGATTTCATGAATTATATATACCTCAAAAGCAAACTTTAATCATAAAAAACCTATGCTGAAACTGTAGAATGTTTTAGATCGTTAAATAATATAAGTTCTATAAAGCTTAATCCAAAATCCATGAACTGTTAATTATAATCCTTCGTCGTTCATTATTCATCCTCCATTAATTCATCGTTCATTTTATTTATTAGCTTTCACTCACGGCTTAATTTGCGTCTAACTTCAACAACTTATCCATAACAACAATAATACAACAACAATATAAATATTTAAGGAGGTTGGATTTACCGGTAAAGCCCATGACAGTGGGGATACAGCGGGCAGTCCTGCTGGACAACGCTCGGATAGTCCGTAGGTTCCTCACTCAGTCGCCCTAGACTCCGGCCGTCTGGCCACTCAGCCGGAGTTGTTCACAACACCGCCGCGAGGCGAGATACTTGCCCCCCCAATATAAATAAAGAAGAGATATGTAAGAAAGAAAGAACGAAAAACAATTAATTGACGACGCGGTTGGCGCAGTGGTAAAGTAACGTTCGATCCCCGGTCAGGGCAAATATTTGTGTGATGAACTCAATTATTTGTTCTTGGGTCTGGGTGTTATTATCTATATATGTATTTATTAAATATTATATTTATCGTCGCCTAGTACCCACAACACAAGCCTTAATTGAGCTTACTGTGGGACTAGGTCGATTTGTGTAATAATGTCCTATATTATTTATTTATTTATTTATTTTATTTATTTAATTAGCAAGACAGCGTAACACAACATAGTAGACAATCAAGAAAACACATACAAAAAACACAAACAAAGAATAATATTAAAAAGTACGTAAATTCCAATCGATTATAAGCAAACTAACTTTCCATCCGCGACTTCAAGTTGTCTAAAACCTAATTAATTATATACTAAAACCTTTCTCGAGAATCACCGCATCAAATACTACGCTGTGAAGTTTTTAAAATTGAAGCATACAGAAACACAAACGGCAGAAAGTGATTTTGTTTTATTCTATGTAATGACAAACAAACACGTAGACAATTTTACTTTTATAATATACGAATTGATTAAAACACGTCTATAAAAAATAAATGACTATTAACGTAACTACAACATAATCAAGCTATTTTCGATTAGATTTAGATAACATGTAGTTCAATGTTCTCCAAATGTTAATCAGAAAAGTTTTCGAGAAATTTTAAAACAAACTAACACAAAATGTTTGGAGTAACTCACGGTCGAACATACGCTATAACTCGCTTCCTCTAGTGCGGGTGTAATATATTTATAGAGCTGTTAAAACAAGCTGGAAGTTAATTTATTAATAGTGATTTCAAACGACGTTCTTTTTAAATATATTATGAAGATTTATGCTTTTTATAAATAGATATGATTTAGTTGCATCATTGTTGATATATTTAGTTTATTCGTTGGTTAATATTTATTAAATTTTCTCTTGTAGGATGTATTAAATAATGAAATAAGCAAAATCATTTAATAAATTGAACTATGTTCACTATGAGCTTATTAATATTAATACCACAAAGACCAAATGCGTCTAACTTTTAGGATACATTCGGTTGGTAATAGCAGCTCTATACAGATTCACCACGTACTAAAGATTTGTGTTTAAAATTTCGTCTTATTTTAGCTTTACAGACGGTAGTATACGTCAGACGTTACTCGGCCAATGCGTCTTACATCGGCGAACGTGGAAACGTACCAATAAATCCCGGATAAAATACCAGGAAATTATTTTCCCGGTATTTTTGGGCGCGAAAGTGAATTTTTCCAAAAATTTCCCCGGTAAAAGAATTCCTGTTATCGATAATAGTATCTTACGGGTTAAAGAATAAAGCCGGTTATATTTTGTAGTGTTAAAAGTAATATTAACCAATAGAGAAAAGTGTAGTGTCTCTGCTTGGTGTACTTAGTGCGTGTGAGTGCAAAATGGATTACGATTCGCTGATCTTCACGCAAATAGCGAACTACTATGATGAATTGGTAAGGTTTATATAGTAAATATATGCTATTTATTAAAAATATTAAGCTTTTGAACAATAAAGCTCTGTTCTGTTTTCCATTTTGAAACTATATTAATATAATATTATTGTTGAAATAGATCGTTTGTTATTGCTCATGCAAAAATCACTGAACCGGTTTAAATGAAATTTGCCAGTTCATAAGTGAAGCTAGAACGAAATATATTTTTCATTCTAATGTCTATGAATCATATTTATTTAAATAATTATTCAAAAATGACACAGTTTGACATACTGGCCTTAATAATGTGTGTTTTTAAGATAAATAGAAACATTTATCTCCTATTTCAAACAATATAATCCAATGCATAGCATGTTTACAATTTTAAATTTATTTTTGTATTCCCCGACTTTCGACTGCGCGGCTTTAAGGATTTGTACATCAAAACAATCTGTAAATATACCTAGGTATTATGTATGTTTCTTTTAATATGAATTTATATACTAATCTATTATAAAATACTATTAATATTAATAACTAGCGGTCCGCCCCGGCTTCGCCCGTGGTACATAATATTTAGAAAGAAAGAAAGAAAGAAAATACATTTATTACAATTTCTTCTTTCTTTCTTCTTACATAATATTTACGTTTTCTCTACATAAAAACCATCCTCGTACTTCAAGGAATATAATAAAAAAAGAATAATCGAAATCGGTTCAGCCGTTCTCGAGTTATGCGCTTACCAACACATTTTGCGATTCATTTTTATATATAAGATATTATATGCAGTAACTTGTTCTCACTGTAGAGCTTTCGCTCTATCTATCGCGATAATAAATATATCCTAAACCCTTGCTTTTGATTTAAACAAACTATTTTTTTCTGATTAAAAATTAATAAAAAATGTTTGTTTGTTGTTAATTTAAATAATTTATTGAAATAACGTTACAAAACCCCAATTTCAATAAAATCCACGCTCTTTTTTTGATATTCAATAGCAAGTTTTTAGTATATAATTTATAAGGTTTTAGACAAAGCGGGCGAAGCCGCGGGCGGAAAGCTATGTAGGTACTAGCTTAAAGCTTAGTTTACGCATAAAATGGAACACACTCGTACTATCAATTTTACTAAATTGTAAATTATATACCGCGAGAAAGGAAATAATAGAATAGAAATAAAATTATGATTGACAAGCTAATTGATAATATGATATAAGTAATAATTTTGTAATTAACATTGATAATTTAATTGGACCCATTGTTTTATATACAATTATAAAATTTGCATGCTGTTTTTAATGACGGCTAAACATGTTGTACCTACTATAAGTAAAAATGTAACATCTAAAAATACCATGTTTAACGTAAATAAAGAATTATGAATTATGAATTATGAATAGAAAATAACAGTACTGTAACATAATTTCCAAACAACACACCAAATCTATGAATCATAGCGCTAATTGTTATTGATCGTGGCCGTCTAATTGTGCTCCTAATTAGACGAACCTTCGTATGGACTTTATAATTATGCCCACTGTCCGATATACGTAGGGTAACTCAGAACACGATTTTTGGATGTAAATTATTTTTTGTTCGAGCGACACGTAACTATTATTTTTATTTATTCCTATGTATGTTTTTTAGTTTGAAAAATTTTTTTACATGTAGTTTATCATTCATACTTGTAAGTACTATTATTATAAAGTTTATTTTTGTTTGTCATTTTTGTTTCATCTGTCTTTACCAATTATATATTATTTTGAATAGTAAATAAATAAATAAAATTATTTTCCTTATATGCCTAAGCTTCGTGAAGCTTTATGGAATAAAAACTTTGAAAATAAAGCTTTTTAGTCAAACAGACCGAAGCCCATGTCATCGTCAGATTCCTCGGGTTCTTCTTCCTATATATATAATAATAGTAGTCTATGTAGTTTAACAATAAGTTATAATTACATATCTAATTATAGTAAAAGTATAGGTAGTATGTAGTAAATACACACTTGAACGGGATATTCTCACCTTATAAAATAGTTGAATATGACATGAATTGTTACTACGATAACCCAGTGATCTAAATTCTATGCTTATTCTAACTTGTGTTGTTGCACGAATTGCAATGAAACACGCATCGAACAAATCTACGTTCAAATACAAACTGAAGATATGTGTGTATATCATTGCGATATATGTAGAAAAGCTTTAAAATACGTATATGAATACACTAGCTGAGCTCCGTGGTTTTACCCGCAGTGCTCCGCTCCTGTTGGTCTTAGCGTGATGATATAGCCTACCTCGATAAATGAGCTATCTAAAACCGAAAAAAATATTCAAATAGTTCCTGAGATTAGCGCGTTCAAACAAACAAACTCTTCAGCTTTATAATATTATAAGTATAGATTAAATTAAATTAATCGAAGAATGAATGATCGTGCAAAAATAATTTTCAAACCGTTTATCCAATCTTTACGACAAATTATTATTTGATAAATGAAGAGTTGCTTAAAAGTTGAAAATAAAACTAAATTCCCTTGGCTCACATTGTTAAAAATAATAGCCAGCCTACGCGAAAGTGGGATGTACCAAACTAAAGTGTGAATTTTTCATTGAGAACACTTCAATGATTTGTTTGTTCTATAAAAAGGTGCATTACGAGATCAATGTATTATTGTAACACGTAATGTATGTAAATATTTGTGTGCATTGAATTTATTCGCGGATATTTGAAAATACCTACATTACCTTGAATTTCAAAACTACCTATATCTGTTTCATAGAATACTTATAAGTCTATTTCGATAGATATTTTAGAAATTTGTTTTATGCGTATTTCAAAAGTATTTCCACATGATTATAGGGGAAAAAATAAAATAAATTATAATTTACTAGCTTACCACCCGCGGCTTCGCCCGCTTTGTCTAAAACCCAATAAACTATATACTAAAACCTTCCTCTTGAATCACTCTATCTATTAAAAAAAACAGCATCCAAATCCGTTGCGTAGTTTTAAAGATTTGAGCATACAAAGGGACATAGGGACAGAGAAAGCGACTTTGTTTTATACTATGTAGTGATAGTGATAGTAAGAATTTGGTTAAAGAAATGCGTAGCTTTAAATATTTTCATTTGAAGCTTTTTTGAATAATTACAATACGTCATCTATATAACTACAACTAAATAATATAACAGAACGTTATAACATTATTATGTCTTCCATGTTATGTCTTGTTTTCAAATAAAATGTAACAATAAATGTTTGTCACGAATTCTTGGCAATACACCTCACTGCCGCTATTTGAAATATTTACTATATAACGTTTTCGGAGTTTCATTGATAATAATGCGATGTTCACTAATTTTCATACTAGAATGCCCTTGGTATGAACATTGAACATACAAATCACGGTTAGAATATAGATTGGTTAATGTATTATCGTCGGCACATTTCAGAAGCATAAGAAATTGAATAGATTATTAGAATCTTCATTTACAGGCAAGTTAGGTACCATCAAGAGCCAAAATATTTCCGTATCATGGTGTTGACGTATCATAGTGTTGACGAATTTCCCGTTCCGCTAATGTAACTGAAATTGAATAATATCTAAAATGATATAAACGTGAAAGTTTGAATGTGTGATTGTTACTCTTTTATTATAAGCTGCCGAAAATAACTCTTTTATAAAAAGCTGCCGATTAAATCGTAAAACGATAGTTTAAAAGCTGGACTAGCACATATTTAGCTTAAGAGGGCGTATAAAGCCAGATAATTCTACGATTAAGCCCCGCACATTACGCGCCATGCCGCGCGCCCTCACAATACCCTCATACACCCGGCTCATCCAACGTACGTAAAGTTCATCGCACGCTAAATTATACACAATATTCTTCGCTCGTTCAACGCGTATTTTCGGTAGTTAGTAGGTATGTTGTCTAAAATAATTGTATAAAACAGTGAAGTTGAAATCATCACAAATTATGTAATATGTCTTTTTATTATTATTTGTTTATAATTATTAATGATAATTTATACATATTATAAAACAGTAAAAAAACTGTCTGTATGTAATATATAAAAAAAAAAACAATATTAGGGAAACAGTATAGAGCACGAATCCGTAAAAAAGTCTGTCGAAATAGCGAGTATAGATACTATTTTTAAATAAACATACGCAGTCGACGACACACATTCCTCCAGAACTTTATTTTGATTAATTTGGTTATAGTCCATTGAATGAGTCCCTCCAAGGGGGGTCTAGAGTGCGTGAGTTAGTAACGTAAGATGTTTCTTCGGAAACATGTCAAGAGTCCCTAGGTAATAAACATACTAAAACCCCGGGCCACTAGGAGGAGCCCCGGAGTGGGGGGAGGGGGGAAATGGGTCCATTTTTTCATTTTTCGCTTAAATCTCACAAACGGTACATGTTAGAGAAAAACTTTCATGGAAAAATTGAAAGGCCATAAAATTATCTACAAGTTGTACCTGAATTATTTTTTCCTATATCCTACCGTTTCTGAGTTATACGCAGTAAAACATGATTTTGGCTCAAACAATTTCAACATCAATCGATCAAAAAATATTTCTTTCTTCCAAAAAACTCAAATGTGCAACTTGTGACCAGTACTGATAGATTGCTCTTAATTAGTTTTATAATTGGTAAAATAAACACATTCCTCCATGGAAGCCTTTAGGAGGAATCGATTGTCAAAATATTATATTAGGGCAGTTTGAGTTACTGAACTTGATCTTTTTATTTTTTTCTTCCAAAAAACTCAAAAGTGCAACTTGTGACCGGTACAGATAGATTGCTCATAATTAGGTCTATCATTGCTAAAAATACCAGATTCCACCACGGAGGCGTTTACGGGGAATTGAATTTTATCAGGGTAGTTACGATACATGAACTTTTTATTTTTTTCTTCCAAAAAGCTCAAAAGTGCAACTTGTGACCGGTACCTAATTATGAGCAATCTATCTGTACCGGTCACAAGTTGCACTTTTGAGTTTTTTGGAAGAAAAAAATAAAAAGATCGAGTTCAGTAACTCAAACTACCCTAATATAGTATTTTGACAATCGATTCCTCCTAAAGGCTTCCATGGAGGAATGTGTTTATTTTACCAATTATAGACCTAATTAAGAGCAATCTAACAGTACCAGTCACAAGTTGCACTTTTGAGTTTTTTGGAAGAAAAAAATAAAAAGATCAAGTTCAGTAACTCAAACTACCCTAATATAGTATTTTGAAAATCGATTCCTCCTAAAGGCTTCCATGGAGGAATGTGTTTATTTTACCAATTATAGACCTAATTAAGAGCAATCTATCAGTACCGGTCACAAGTTGCACTTTTGAGTTTTTTGGAAGAAAGAAATATTTTTTGATCGATTGATGTGGAAATTGTTTGAGCCAAAATCATGTTTTACTGCGTATAACTCAGAAACGGTAGGATATAGGAAAAAATGATTCAGGTACAACTTGTAGATAATTTTACGGCCTTTCAACTTTTTCTTGAAAGTTTTTCTCTAACATGTACCGTTTTTGAGATTTAAGCGAAAAATGAAAAAATGGACCCATTTTCCCCCTCCCCCCACTCCGGGGCTCCTCCTAGTGGCCCGGGGTTTTAGTATGTTTATTACCTAGGGACTCTTGACATGTTTCCGAAGAAACATCTTACGTTACTAACTCACGCACTCTAGAACTTTTTATTCAATGGACTATTAGATTGTACGACATTTTTCGACTCAGCAATTATTATTCTAAAAATAAAATCATTCTTATAAATGTGTAGCTGGGCTCTTATGGGTCTATATCAGATGTTCCAGATCTTTGATTTTTTTTAATCAACAGAAAATTTCCATCAGACGCAACAATTTTTGTTGACGTCACTCCTATAAATGTTAGAGTGTGATCTCAGGGTCCCTCATCATACATTCTAGATCTTCGAATTTGTATATTTATATTGCCCAGATAATACCTACACAACAAAATAACTTTCATTCAAAGCCGTCCAATAGTTCCGGAGATTGGCGTGTACAAACAAACAGACACATAGAGTTTTTTTAGGATTTTCGGGAACAAACCTATCCAATGTCCTTTCTCAGGTCTCAAGCTATCTCTGTATCAAAGTTAGATCTTAGAGAGCCAGACATACATACAGACAAACAGACAAAAATTCTATAAACTATGTACCTATATTTTTGGCTCCTATATCGATTGAAAATCACGCCCCAAGTAGGTATCCGTAAAAATATTCAATGTACAGTTTTGACTTTCGTACAATTTTTTTTTATACCTATGTGATTGTAATATTATTATCTAATACAGATTGTAAATATAATATATAATGTGTAGTTACTATTCACAACTTGTATTGGTTATTTACTGGAGCAAACATAGGAATCTACCTATAGTAATACTATAATATATATATATATATATATATATATATATATATATATATATAATAATAATATTATAAAACATTCCCGATTTGATTGATTGCATTTGCAAGGCGACCGTAGGAATTAGGTACCTACATAACTAAGTATAAAAAGTGTCTTTGTAAATTGTAGGTACCCACTTTGAATGTAGGTATCTATAAATATCGTCGCATGAATACTCAACTCGCGGAAACGAATTTACAGAATTTACACAAATAATAATATCCAAACTCGCCTGGATAACCTTTCTCAAATGAATCTATAGTTTAGGTGGTCTGTTGCGGTTCTGCATCAGGTGTTTCAGTTTTCAAAATAAATTATTATTTTATATTTCCCGGATAATATAATAGTACCTACACAACAAAATAACTTTCATTCAAATCCGTCCAGTAGTTCCGGAGATTAGCGTGTACAAACAAACAGACAAACACAGACAGTTTTTTTTATTTACGGGATAAAACTCATCCTATGACCTTTCTCAGGTCTCAAGCTATATCTGCACCAAAATTAGAGCCCAGACATACATACAGACAGACATACAAAAATTCTAAAAACTATATTTATGTATAGATATTATGTACTACATATTACTATGTAATACAGATTATGAATATATTATATAAATACATATACATATGTATATTATAAAAAAATACCTATTCAATGTAAGTACAGTTTTGACTTTCGTACGAATTTGTTATACCTATGTATAGATGTTATGTATGATTATCTAATACAGATTGTAAATATAATATATATGTACTATTCACAACCGGTTTACATATTATTGATATTATTATTTACTGGAGCGAACATAGGATCTGCCTATAGTAATAATAATAATATAAATCTTTCTTGACTTGATTGATTGCACCGCGACTGTAAGAATAAGGTACCACTATGAATTTTATTTACCTATCTATAGTTGCTGCTGCTATCGCGTCAATACTCAGCCCGCGGAAATTATTTTACAGAAACTAAACTTTCTCAAATAGGTAAATCAAGACTTATCTTTTTATATTATAATTATTATTTATTAATATTATAACAATACTATTATAACTTATTTTCGACATTTAGTTATCTTTTCAATTTGAATCTTCTTTAGTTCTCGTTTCTTAAGTCTTTTCATTTTGTTGTTTACCATTTTCAACAAATCAATATTCGGCGTAATTATAAAACACGGCGCAGCAATTTTAGCGTGGTCTACTCGTCTCAACGGAGCGATAGCGTCTGATGTATGAAATAGAATTATGTTTTTAGCTCCCGGAACGTGCGATGGAAGATGATTTCTTGCGTAATTAAAAATATAGTAAGCGCCAAAAGTGTTTTATCGTGATTAAAGCAAAACTAAAAGTAATTACACAAAATGCTCTGACAAATATATTGCAAATGTTTTAATATAATTGTTTATGAAAAAAAAATCATAATAAGTATTACCATGTCCAGTAAAAAACGTAAAATTGTGAAATTTAGAGGTAACTTCGTGAATTTTTTCTATCGAGTCAATTTCAATATTTTATGTTTTTGATCTGACAATATAATCGAAAATATCATCAAGTTTTACATATATTTTATTTTTTATATTTGGTCTTGAATATTACACGTATCAACTAAAAGTTGATTGGTGATTTGACTTTATACGCGCCCTTAATATCTTAGCACATTTTAGCCACTGGTTTCATCTGGAACTTGGAACCTCGCGATCTATAAGAATCGAAATATAAGACTTAAACCTGAAACATCTCAGTCTATAAACTATATTAACCACTAAAATAGGTATACGTAACGAGCAAAAAGCTATTTCATATTACAGAATGCAGCGCACGTTGCAATAATTAATCTTTTTATAGATTTTATAGCCTCCGTTCGTTGCAATGTATTGCATATACTTAACTTGCTACTTGTATATGGATTGATGAATTCAAAAGGAAATTGTATTAATAATTTTTTTATAGAAATATGATTAAATAGACTGAATGTAAAAGAAACGTACTCGAACTCCATTGACTGGATTTATGTAGTTTTGTATGAATGTTTTCTATGAAAAGATATTCTGTTATATTAGATATTCTGATATAATGTTTTAACATTTTTTTAATAAATTTTATATCGATTAGTAAACGGAGGTTTTTATTTTGCAACAATACAAAGAAATAAGTAATAATATATTATGTGACCGGTTTAAAGTTGAAACTAAATTTCATTCAAAAGTTAATCATATTTGCTAAAATCTGTACCTACTTAAAATACACGGATACCTATTTATTACGATAAATAATAGATAGTAATGTGATATCACAACTCAATTATTCACACAAAATTAAAATAATATCTTCAAACATACGAAACGGCGGGATATTAATGAAAAATAAATATTGTTATGTTTGTCCAATTATCGAGCAATGGGATTATGTTTATCGCGACCCGTTTACTTCATAATACTAATTAAGTTGGCTCTCCATTATTTTTCATTGATTTAATATTGCTGCCGAAATGCAACGATAATTATTTGATGTAATTATCTGGTATATTATTGACGATACGCTTTTGATTTACTATTGATACCATGTTACAGATTCAAAAAAGTTTGTGAGGCTGGATGGTAGTTACTTTGCTCTTGCACGCTGAAATGGTTAATCAGATTTTGATAAATTTTGCATAGAGATTAAAGTTTGGATTAGCACATAGTATGGCTAAATTTTACTATTAGGTTGAGTACGTAACTAATTCCACACAACCCAATGAAAACTTGACTATTAGAATTTAATTCTTGTTTATGTATTATGTATGTATCGGAACTTCACAAATTACAATATCAGCGTGCAGAAGATGGTGGTATAAAAACATACCGTTGTATGGAAACACGTTAAGTTAACGATCATGAGTTGATTTCTTTCTGCTTATTTTTTTCACCTGTCCTATCAGACACAAAGTAATGGAGTTGTACTTATCTCCCGCGCTCAATAGAGAGTGCAAATCTCTACTTGTCTTTGCTATACTCAAACTCAAACTACTAAGGCACAAAACAAAACATAATTATAGGTTATCCTGCACAACTAGTCTTGTACGATATTGCCCAACCATCAAAATTCGGTCAGCGTATCTAACCACTAGACTAAGCAATAAATATACCATTTATTACAAGGATAGCAAAGCATTTGAATCAATCAGGTCAGCCTGGTCTCAAGAGCTTACGTCTGTATGAATTATTTTTAGTTTCCACCGGCCAGATACAAAGTAACTGTATTCCTATTTATATTAAGTTTATGAGTGCCTTTGGTTAGCGGTAGTGGTGAGTTCTCAGCGAATTATGCAGAATGGATAAATGAAGAGGCAATTCTAAGAGAACATTGTCAGTTTTATTGAGTACCTACTTAAGTACATCTGTGATTTATTATTCATCATATCAATACACAAAATAATCAAACATAATATGAACTACAGTTGTACCAAAATATTACATAACAGAATTATTACAAGTAAAAAGACACAACTTACTTTTTCTTCATAAGAAAAATTGGTTGTCTGTAAAGTCGGTTTACTGACGATAGCTGTTGAACGTGACAACGTCCGATTGTGCTTCTTTGTCGCTCGTTCCGCGCTCTCGCTTGCACTTCGCTTCCTTATATGGAACGCCTCAGAGCGAGGTTACGCCGCATGAGTCATGTTTTTTCGTACGTGCAGCCGACTCTATCGAATTATAAGACTTTATCACGTCAAAAATCTGATAATTTTGCTTAGTGATCAGGCGCTTTTTTGAACCCAACATATAATAAATATCTTGCTTATATTTCCAATTCATAAAAAAATATAATGGACATTGGGTTGAATTTTGATTTATTGGTAGTTTGAATTTTCATATAATATTAAGTTGGTCTCTGTAATGTTCCATACATTGGAGAGAAAATTATTACAAATTTACGATAGTAGAGATGATGAAGTAAGGGATGGAAAATTTAACGTTGATAGTATATGCGAGCGAAGCTATATTTTATAAGCTGACTAGCAATGCCCTGCGGTTTCACACGCATAGATAGCGATATCGTTACAGTGAAAAGTCTACTATAGGTCGGACTATAGGTTTAATTTTTAATCACATGAAAATCACCTTTACCCCGTCCCGCACTACGGCCTTTTTTTTGTTTTAGTGGGGAAATCTTTCATAGATACCCACGGCCTCCGGGGGAGGGGCCGTGGGTTATGTCGGATTCCTACCGACCAAAACCCCACTGTGTTCCGTCAAGACGCATATTGGTAGAATTCCTCCGTGACCCCCGCACTACGGCCTGCTCGAACAGTATACCTACTATTTTCTGTAGATTGACACTTTTAAAAATTCGTTATATCTTTTGAATGGAATATCCAATTCTTTTCATTTAAAAAGTATTTTGCTGGTATTGAAACAGTCTATAATAAAACATCATTTAATGGGATAAGGATTAATATATGTGTATGGATAACATGGTTTGATTACTGTCGGCACTTCTATTTACTTTGAAAACGTAAAAAAGTTGTTGTAGTAACATAACTACTGAAGATGGACATATGGTATCGCGGACTTTCTTGTAGATATTGATCCATTCTATAATACCGTAGAACATTTTTTTGTTCTATCTTCAATAGATTCCGCAGCGCACGCGATGACAAAAGTTTTATTGAGGATTTTTTTACACCTTGGGTTACATTATTGCATTTTTGGTAAGGATCTCTAATTTTTTTGAAAATGCAATATAGCCTATGTTGCTCAGTAAAGATGCAGCTTTCTAATGGTGAAAGAATTTTTGAAATCGGTCCAGTAGTTTTTTCGTGAAAACCATACATACATACATACATACTTACATACATACTTACAAACTTTTCCTCTTTATAATATTAGTATAGATAATTTTATAAACCAACGCTCTATCATCAACATAACCAATAAATCAACAACTAACCAACAATCCTTTCATAACAGATCCGAAAATATTTTTGAACATTCAAAATAGTTATCCCCTACTTCAATCTAAAAATACAATTAACCTTTGAAATGATGTGTTTGAAATAAATGGTGATTTCACAAGCGTGTGAAGAATATACACTCTGGTGACGACGTATGTCAGTGTTGAGTAATTATATACTAAGTTTACTTCGCCTCTTGTATATTTTAATGTTTAAAGTAATTGGTTTGTATGACTGTTTCTTGGTAGGTAAAATAATACACTTAGGTACTAAGGAATTGCATAAATGATGAAATTAATATTAGTAGGTACTTCAGCCAGGCAAAAGGTTGCTTACAATCTAATTTTGAACTGTAAAAATAACCAATTTAATTATAACAAAACATATTTTTATAAATAACTATTTCAAAAATACAAAAGTATAAACAAGAATACTTTTATAAAAAATTGAAAAATTATCACACTTACAACAAAAAAATAACAAAGAACAGACTACCTATACTTTCAATAAAAGCTCTATCATAACAGTATCAAAAGCTCTAATCTCAAAAAAAGAGCGTATATGCCGAGAACACGTGTCAGAAGTGAAACTTCTTTGGCAAGATTCAAATATACCAAAATCGTCGCCTTACTCCATGACGTGACGGTATTGCCATGACGCGACCATGAAATTTTACTCTCAACGCGCCCAAATAAGTCTGACTTCAAAAATTAAAAAACTTCATATACTGACTATTTAACTCTTCAGGTGTTCTGGTTTTAAACAGTCGTAAATAAGTAGAATCGAATGCAAACATTTGTTTTCTATAAATAGATGGTTCATTGAAATTACATTCCACGGTGTTCTTATTTCGAAGTATTAAGGTCGATAATTGAATGGCAAATTGAACAGAGGGTTAACGCTTTTTTAAGATGCAGGAAGGATTAGTCGTTATTGTGTTTTAGATTTTGTGTGATGAGTGTTAGAAATGTTTGGAATGGTTTTGATTTTGTAAGTATTGGATATTATGCATTCTAGACAAGATTTGAATAATTTCAAGCTTTTATTTAATTTGCTATGTAATGTTTCTTTTTTTTGTTACAATTTAAGTCAAATAGTCGCCCAATTTAAAAAAATAGGTACCTAATCCTGAAAGTTTGTTCATTTAAAAACGTAGTGAACAAAAAGGGATAATTTAACAATCACGTCATTCTTATATTTTTTCGATAGATAGTTATTATACCAAGCAGTGACTAATGGGTAAATTTTTTGAAACTTTGTTACAATTTCCGTTAATGTCTCAATTTTCTTTTAATAAATATGATTCATGCTACTCATATTTTGATCAATGAAAGAGTTGTGATTCATTATTTATAAATGAATAACCAAATATACCTAGCTTAATTATTTATTTAAGTAAAATGACATTTTAGTATCTAAGTAACGGCCTTACTAATAAGTTAAACAATGGATAATTTTTCTACCATTTTCTACCATAGCTTTGTCCTGCTCTTGCTTACATGAAACGTCAATCATAAAAACAAGACAGGTTATTGCAATAACTAATCCATTGCAAAGCGAATGGGTAACATTTTATTTGTAAGACAGTTAAATTATAATTGTTTACGTAATACGTCATGGAGATAGAGGCTTGATTATCTTCTACAAAGCTATCAATAAAGCTTCTTGTTTTTGTTCTGTCTTTGTTCAGAGGTAATAAACACACAACAAATTACACATACGACAAATATATTACAATTTATTTCCATCAATTAATCTCAAAAAGCAAACAGCGTTATATAACTAACAGATTCGACTTGTTTTTCACAATTCACTAAAGGAAGTAGTCAATAAAAACTCTACTGCCATGTTTACGAGGATATTTCCCGATTTATAGGGTACCGTAGGTGAGAACTGTGCCTTATTGTTAAGGCTCCATCTATGTGGGCTTATTTGTTTTTATAAATGTCGATAATCCGTCCGTTCGTCCGTCTTCGTCTCTGTAAGGGCGCTTGTGCACTACACGCTTACGTTAAGTTTAGGTTAATACCGTAAAAAATCGGAATGCCGGACAGTTAAATTCCTTGTAGTGCACAAGCGCCCTAAGTCCGTCTTCTACGTTGGAAAAGTAATTGAAATATTTGATAATGTGTATGTCATATCTTATTAGAAGATATACATAATTTTAAAAAGCTATTTGCAACCGTATTTTTGAACTTTCATTACATTTTTTTTATTTCATTTCTATGTTAACATTGTTTAATATCAATAAAGGTTTTTAAATAAATAGAATTGAAGAAAAGTAACGTGTTTTTCTTCTTAACTTTGTCATACATACTACAATTCCTTACAGTATTACACTTAAAAATTAAAATATTACAAAACTCCTACCGACTTACACTTGACCACTTTATCACACCTTCATTTGTCATCCCACTCTCACCTGTCTGCACGTGCGAGTATCACTTGTTTTGACAAAACAATTATATTTATGGACCAACTAGTTCGACAATTTGTCTATGTCAGATGTGTGTCGAAAATTGATTTAGAGGGTTGGGAGCAATGTTTTTTGAAGTTGCGAACGGTGTAGCAAAAAGTCCTATATGAAAATTCAATTTTTTAGAGAATCGGGCTCCATTTAAGGCGCAGTTGTGTGCAAAGAGAAAAAATATATTTGCAATAATTATATGCTTTGAAATTAACGTAAATGATAAAATAATATCGTAGCTGCGAGTTGTGCATGCTTTACTGAATACCTGGATTTAGAAAAGATCAATTTTAACTCCTTTAAACTTCAGTCAATCTGTTGTACGTGCATGTAAATTGTGCTGTTTAGTAGTCGGGTCTTGTCTCTTAAATAATTCTTCGCTGCACTAAATTAAGCTATATATTTAATTGAAGTAATGAAAATAGAAGCAATCGCCTAGAAGATATTCAGCTCTCATTGGAACTTCTGCTCGAAATCCATGTCCTAATTTCTATACATTTTGCCAAACGATGGGCTATGTAAATGTCTTGCTCGCTTTATAATAAGTACCATATATAAATAGCTCTCCCATAAAGCGTAGCGATAATCATACATGTAGAATGTGTTCGTCAAGTAATATTCATAATGATATTAACATAAGAATGGGGGCGAATTCCGATGTCACACCGCAAAGCTTCGTATTAATAAATTCTGATGTCGCATGGTTTCAATTTATGCGAAATTATGGGGTTATTACTAGTGACCGTGACTTGTAGAACGTATTCTATTCCTATTTGAATGATAATAGGAAGGTCTTGAGTTGGTTTGAGTATGCAGGTTAATGATAGTTTTAAGCTATTATTGTAGTCATTACGTAAGTACAAGCTTATAAAATATCGGCGAGTTGAATTTGATATTTTGCTTTTATGGCATTCAAATGCTTTATAAATATACATTTATAAAGGATTGGCGTGAAAGGATGCGGGTTCGAGTCCCACCTCGTGATCGATTTTTTCTGTTCTTTATAAAATATGTATATATATTGACGAGTTATTTCACGCACGGATTGTAAGATTATTGAAATATTTTAGAAGAGATTTTTAATTATCCTTCTTTCTTCTTCCTTCTAATTTTAATAAGTTAAATTTAAACTTGACACTTTCACTGGTGCATTAAGCAAACACAGGCAGGAAAAATTATACATTTTCAGTCATTCAATGAAAATATTGTATCAGATTGATATATGTTAGAAAAGAATATATTTTCTCTTCAGTGGTATTGTAATAAGTCTAAGAATAGCATTGTATTGTCTCAAGGCGTATCATATTATAGTGGAGATGCATTTCACACCTGTTTAACTGATCGATTTTTCTATAAAAGCAAAGCTGTATTCAGCAGCAACTGATTTCTTATCAATCTTGTTGAGATAGTATCTAATAATCATCTCTAGGTAGGTCTAGGTCTTCTGCAGTAACCACTTTACAGAAATATAAACTGATTGAGTCTTAGATAGCTGCTATTGTGTTATTTCAGCAATTGTCAGGATATAAACATTATGATTCAATAGCTGTTTCCCGTGGTTTTACCCGCATTGCTCGGCTCCTATTGGGCTTAGCGTGATGATATATATAGCCGTATAGCCTTCCTCGTTAAATTGGCTATCTAATAGAAATAATTTTTCAAATTGGACCACTAGTTCCTGGGACTAGCGCGTTCAAACAAACAAAATCTTCAGCTGTAAGTATAATATTAAAGTATCGATTACGTATATATTTCTATGCATACAATACGCCTTAATAAATCACCATGAAATTGATAAGTATGATCCAGTTTAAGCAATATTTTTGTATAACGATTTGTTGTTTACTAAAATATTTAATATAACATTATCTGGCATAAGGCCCCCGTTTATCACCAGTAATCCTTTCGATAAGCCCATCATTTCCAATATATATTGACACCTAATACCACGTGATTACAAAATGATTATTTTGTATCGTTCATGTTGAAATTGCTAAACAATGCGGTGCACAATTCAAACTTTATGACGTGTATGGCTGGTTTCAATATTATAAATATCAATCCTTTTATAGTATAGATCATGATTGATAGTTCGTTATACATCGCTTGTTTATTTAAATGTATATGAAGAAGAAAGCGATCGAAAACTATGTATGTAACTATGTATTCGAAAATGTTATCTTTAATCCACAAATTACCAATGGATTAAACTTCGAAATTTAAACCTAGCATTGATATTTCAATTGCATACTCGCAAATAAATGTATTGTTAATTTTCATAATATCAGGAGCTAGAGAAAGTCCCTCAAAATCGGTATAGTGATTTTTGAGATAATATGAGACAAATAGACATAATATGTATTTGCGATAATTAAACAAACTATACATCATTATGAATATTGAGTGGTTCATGAAGTTTTACTTCAAGTGCAATTTTGTGCTGCCTTTATAGCATTAAATACAACCATAAAACGATAAGACACAGTAATAGAAACACACAATTCACTAGTTCCACTTTATTTATATTTCTTATTACAAATTATTATTAGTATTACAATGTATATTCTATTATTTATTCAATACAAAGCATAAATATACATAAGATACTTAAGCTTTCGTACTATATTATTACCGTATTCTACGCTTTTGCATACGTTAGAAAAAGGCACATGGTGCCAAACCATGATGGATCTTCTAGACCATTTGTATACCAGTCCAGTGAGCGTTTATTTAATAAAAACGTCATGTCGGCAAATAACAGGCGAATAGGTATTGATTAAGGCTGCGAGCTATAGATATACGCGTGGTACAAGTTGAGAGAGATAGCGATTAAAAACTAATCGTAAATTAGTCGCTTGAGGTAATTTGGAATAATGAAAGATTCGTTTTTTTAGATACACTCAAAATAATTATATGTAACTAGCGGTCCGCCCCGGCTTCGCCCGTGGTACCTACATGTTTAAACTATCCTATCTCTCAAGTTGGATCGAACTGCACATGGTGTGCGAATTTTATTATAATCGGTTAAGTGGTTTAGGAGTCAATTGAGGACAAACATTGTTGTTGACACGAGATTTATGTATATTAAGATAAAGAAAACATAATATGAAAATGATATTTCTTTATTTGTAGAGGGAGATGTAATAATGATAATAATTTCTATTGCAGCCAAGAAACAATTTATTTCATTCTGAAATTTTGATCACTGACTGTATTCTATGCGTTTTTAGTAAGTGGTTTTTTTTTTGTACATGGATAACTTGTTAATAATATACTTATTGAAGATACCAACGGCCACATATTGAGTTCCAATATTCATGAATAATTATTTACAATATGCAGTTAAGCAAACAATTTATATTCAATTTGTTTTCCTGATCCCTCATAAAACATATTCAATATCCAACGTCCTCAATGCTGGGAACTCGAACCAAGAAGAACACTCTATTTAGACTCTCTCTCTCTATAAACTTGTAAATATTATGCCTTTTCTGATACCGCTTTAACTCTATACCTCGTTCCTACCGGGTGCGGCTTGCCCTATCTACAATATATCGCCTGAGGCGTCGGCCTTTGTAACTGATTGATACATCCAACCCTCGCCTTGTTAACTTTTATTTTATTAAAAAAGATATTTTCCTTTTTTCATTTTCTAACGAAAGATAAAGGCCACTTTTTCAGTCCTTTGTAATGGGAATAAGGTACTCGCTTGAACATTTAGGGTGGTGGCCTATTTAGTGGCAAAAGGAATTTTTACATTTATTCCTGTAGTTATTATTTAAGATCGCTATTGGCTCTATTAATGTTTTATTCCCCTTTCTGAATTTTTACTATTTATGTTTTTTAACATATAATTTAAAACGGTCTAACGTAATCGTAACTTTACAATTTACTGTAACTTTTTAAGATTGTTATTTATACATTTTAAATGCAAAAGTGTGTTTGTTTGCCCTTCTTTCTCTTCGCAACGACACATCACAGATACAACTTTTCTAGATCAATTAATCGAACATAGATTGGATGAATGGAAAATGGAATGGAATATTAAACATTGACCGTTTCTTGTTAGTCGTTTAGCTCAAAATCCATTAAAATCTGTACCAAACAATTAACACGAAACATAACAATTTTTAAATTACCCAATTATCGCAAATTATAATCGCTACGGATTTCCAAACGAGGGTCATTAATTGCTCTCGAACAAAACCAGCCCGACTGCGAAAACGAACCGATCCCATCAGGCGGCAAGTCGCGTTCCAATAGCAGAAATAATCAGACAATTATAGCTCCAACTTACACGCAATAAACGTTGGAATCGCGTGCACGGATTCGGCGAATGTGTTAATACTGTACACATTCAAAATCAGGAGCGGAATAAAAAGATTGGACGTCATTATGTGGGCCAACAATGGTCCCTGGTGGAAATACCGGGATAGCATCTGCAACATTATAATAAAAGGTAACTGCGAATAGGTTTCCGGGATAAAATTTTATTGTGTAGCATCGACAAAGGGCTGGACAGCTCTGAGGGTGTAATTTAGGGATGCAATTGATCGTCTGACTGTATTGTATGGAATTTAGTAGGTATCAAATGTGTATTTTCTTTATTAAGGTATTTTATAAAGGGCTAAGAAGCCAAATAAAATGGCAGCGAATGAAAATGTGTATGTATAGAATACTTAATCTCATGATTATTAAAAATTTCAAGTGGATAATATCTAGGAGCTAAATGCTTAAAGAGTAAAATTCATACTTTACTTGGTGTCTTTCTTTTGAAATAATAAATAAAAAGTTTAAGGATTCTGAACATTTAATGGATAGGCTATATAATTATATACGCTATTAAAACCTCCGTCCATTTTGGATTAGGATTCGGAGGGTATTAAGATTGAAAGCTGTACCTTTTTATGTTCAAAATTTATTAAAGCATCAAGTTGAATTTATAATTATTATAGACTAGCTGCTCCGCGCGGTTTCACCCCCGTGGCTCCACTCCTGTTGCCCGTAGCGTGATGAAATATAGCCTATAACCTTTGTCGATAAATGGGCTATCTAACACCGAAAGAATTTTTCAAATCGGACCAGTAGTTCCCGAGATTAGTGCGTTCAAACAAACAAACAAACAAACAAACTCTCCAGCTTTATAATATTAGTATAGATATAAATAGAAGTAACTCTACTAACGTAACGATTTATAAGTTAACCTTTGTACAAAGTCTATGTATAATAAGGGTAACTCTAAAACATAAAGACGACGCAAGTTTAAATCTCGCCTACTCATTGAAATATAATAATACAAGCGGGCCGCCCCGGCTTCGCCCGTGGTACATGTTTACGTTTTCTCTACATAAGAACCATCCTCGTACTTCAAGGAATATAATAAAAAAAGAATTATCGAAATCGGTTCAGCCGTTCTCGAGTTATGCGCTTACCAACACATTTTGCGATTCATTTTTATATATAAGATATAACAATATAATTAATTCGTCATTAAAAATATTCCTATATGAAAATCAAATTTGCATAAAATGTCTAAATATCAAATAAGAGTCATAGCACAGAATAGTAATTAGTACAGGTCATAAGCCCGAAAAAATTAAGCTGAAATCAGTGGAAATAATTCGTGTAGTTTTGAAAATCGCTACAATACGAAAATCAAGAGGGGTGAACTAAGAGTGAAGGGGTTCAAAGGACCCTTTTAAGCTAGTGCATAGCTTCTATCGCGGGCCTTGAGCGCGGGGACCGAATCGAGAAATTCCGTAACGAAAAAACCTCACGCTCCCCACTTCGACGGGCTCGGAGGTGTGGCTTGAAGGCAAGCTATGCAATAGCTTTACCGCGGCAGTCCCCGAGTGCCACACGTCTTTTTTTTAATTTTTGCTAATAAGTCTAAACCACAATTTATAGACCAATAAGAGAGAGAGAACAATAAACTTAACCTTTAGACTATTAATTTAAAAATATGCACGTATTATCAAAATAGATTAATAACAGCAGCTTGTTAAAAAGCTTTGTACGAACGGGGCGGTGTAGGCAATAAATTTGAACGTCTGCGCGGCCTACCAACCTTCATTTCCTGTATTCCACTTAAATGTTCTAACACCCGTTATAAGTTTGAGTTTAAAATGAGGTGCAACTTAATGATGTGTAATGATTATTTATGTACGTAGGTATGTAATATGTATTCTGTTAGTATGTTTATGTGTTTAAACCTTCAGCAAGGCTCGGTTTGCACTCTAATGTAAGAATCTAGTGTTTTCTAAATATGTATTTTATGAAACAGATAATTTTTTTTTATATATTTCAGTACAATTTTAACACACGGCACGATCTGATCCCATACTAAGCTTTCGCTTGTGTTATGGTAACCAGATGGCTGATAAACATACATATATAATTTAAAAATAAATACGTATATAGATAATCAACGCCCAGATACAGAGCAAACACCTATGTTCATCACACAAATCTTTGCCCCGGGTGGGAATCGAACCCACGACCTCTGGCTTGGAAGGCAGGGTCACTACTAACCAAGCCAACCGGTCAGTCGTTAGTAGACATATAGGCATTTTAATAAAATTTTGTGTATGTCGTCTTCTCGTCAACACGCTTGCTGTGAAGTGTTCGAAACGTCGTAATAAATAATATAATGAATTAACCACGTTCAAGTTTTGTTTAAACGCAAATTTCCAAATTTTATACCTTTCTGTTACTTGCTTTATTATTAAGAAATAAAATCAACCATCGCCATGGCTTTCTGTAGGATTTTTTAATCCTCTTATATTTTGAATGTAAAGGCACGCAACAGTTACATACAAGTCAAGTCTTAAACCCTATCTCAATTTAATTCTTAACTCGAAAACCAATATAGCATACCAATATCAATAATCAATTGCTTCATCGTTGGCACTTGTTCAACTCCATTACGATATAGGCATAAATTCAAATGTATTTCGATCATTTTGTATTTGCACAAATCTAATTCCATGTGTTGCTTCGTGCTAGATATTTTTTTTTTTTTTTTTTTTTTATAATGAATAGGCAGACGTTTGACCACGATCCCACCTGATGGGAAGCGGCGATGTGGTGTGTGTGTGTGGTACTTGGATGCACGTCTGCCTAGAAGAAGCCTGTTAACCCTCGATTTGAAAAGGTCCAGATTGTATTGTGCGGGAAATATGGAGCTAGGGAGAGAGTTCCATTCCTTAGCCGTTTTCATTAAGAAAGATGACTCGAAGCGACGTGTTCTAATAGGAGGGATATCTATAGATATATGGCATAATTAATTTATCTAGTACATTAGGACGCTATTAGATATTGAAGTGTAATTAATAATGTGTGTTTTAAATAATTAGGACATATTATTTAGATTATTCTATGTGTTTTTCAATTCATGTCAAATCCTAACTATTATCATATTATATTCAAGTAATAACATTATTAATGTGAAAGTGTGTTTTTGTTCGTCTTTCATGATTTTAGTGTTAGGGAGCTAGTGAGAGACATGGGCTACACTTTAAATGCAAATCTATTAAACATACTAGCTGTGGCCCGTGGTTTTACCCGCATTGCTCCGCTCCTGTTGGTGTTAGCGTGATTATATATAGCCTATCTAATACTGAAAGAATTGTTCAAATCTGATCAGTAGTTCCTGAGTTTAGTGCGTTCAAACAAACAAACTCTTTAACTTTATACTATTAAGTAGGTATCGGTTTTATCAATCCCCTTTTTTCCATCACTTTTTATTTTATTGTCACAGAAGATTAGAAAATAAAGTTTATATTCTCCTTCAAGGATTTATCTATTTCTGTACACAAGTTCAGCCAATAGTAGCTTCCGTATTTGAAAACAAGTAGGCAGAAATATAAGTTATTGACATTGTTATTGCATTCATATGGATTATCGCGTAAATAGAGTGAATCTCTACCTTTTAAGAAAATTTATATTGCTAAATGTGTCATTTGAGAAAAGCTTATTTTGAAGCTTTCGTGTTAAAATGATGCAGTTTTCTCTATACATATATTATATCTACATAGTACTGCTTCCTTGACCACTACATAAACTTTTAGTGTTAAACCTAAAAACCAGTTTCTATTACGGTTTGAGAAAGTTTAAATGTCACATACAAGAAAATATATATGCAGCATGATTTGACACGTTCTTACCGCCAAATATTCAATTCAGAAAACGGCCAATAGTACTTCATTGTGCAATATGCATCCTTTTATTATATTTTATACTAGCTTTCCGCCCGCGGCTTCGCCCGCTTTGTGAAACATCATAAATTTTATACTAAAAACTTCCTCTTGAATCAATATCTATTAAAAAATACCGCATTAAAATCCGTTGCGTAGTTTTAAACATTTAAGCATACAAATGGACATAGCGACAGAGAAACCGACTTTGTTTTATACATACTATTAGTGACAAACAGCGGATCTTTCTTTTCCGGCATAAAGTTAAAGATTTGTTAATTTGCAATAAGCCCGATTTTAAAGGTAGGTAGGTAGCATAGAAATAGTCCATTATCGGAACTATAATTAATTTGTATATGTTTTACATCCATAGATCCGCCAAAGCGCGAACTGCAGATGCTCTCAGAATAATAAACAAACATACTAAAATACAGAAGTAACCGCAGATAATATAAAATATAGCATATTAACTTTTACCGTTAAAATAAACATTCATAGATATTTGGAACATAACCTAAATATATTTTAAGAAATAATCAATAGTTGTGATGTATCTGAACCTTATAGAGATGTGTGGATGATGGATGTTTAGATGTTAATTATGTATGATGGCGATTGCAGAAACTTATTGGATTTATTTGCACGAACTGTAATGCAACTTAATTATAATAAATATTACTTTGAACACTCAAATTATAATATCTCATTCACTTCTAAGCCAGTTTTCGGTAGAATTTTATAATAGCATGACTTTCATTAAAATATTTTTTTACAATCTTTGTTGACTTTGTAGTAATACAAATATAATATTAATAGATATTATGTTTGACTGTGAGCAAACTTTTTCTTTAGCTTGACTTTGCAAAGAAACGAGATCCTTTTCAATTCGGCTGAAATGTATAAGTCGTGAATAAATTTAGGTCGAATTCCATCATCTTTATGGGTAAGGCAATAAAACGTGGTCTGATTGGCCCGGCTAATACGGTCGTAAAACTATACAAATACGTCAGACCGAGAAATATATAGGTGCGGTCTATTTTTCCATATCGCTGATGTGTGATCTCTTGATTAATATAGACTTTATTGGTATAGTTTGTCGTATGTTAATATAGGTAAGAAAATTGGACATAATAAGTAACAGTATACGACTCCAAGCTGGAATTAAAATACAAAATCAAGTAATTAAAAACTTTCATATCATAGGTACGTCAAACAATATACATCGTATTGAATAATAATTATATTTTAAAATAACTCTTCATTATTAATGAATACTGCGGGCTTCCGAATCTCAATTAAAATAAAATATACCTAAGACTTTATCGTAGGTTATGTTATCGTACGTTATTATTCTTATATTATAAAGTATTTATAAGAGACAAAACTGAAAAATACATTTTCATATGTTTACCTTACTTATAGCTGACCCGACAAACGTTGGTCTAAGGGCCACTCTTATCACTTAGGGCTATAAAATAGTTTATGACCTATTCTCAGACCTCTGAATATGCTAAAAAGGGGCGGAATTTCCCATAAATCGACCTAGCCTTTTCGTACGCTTTTCTCTAGGCATATAATATATTATCACACGAGATTTTTTAAATCCTACTAATATTATAAATGCGAAAGTTTTCACGCAAATACTACTGAACCGATTACAATGAAATTTAGCACACATATAGAGGGTAACTTGGATTAACACATAGGATAGGTTCTATCCTGGAAATCCCACGGGAAGGGGAGCTATGCGGGTTTTTCTTTGAAAACGCGGGTGAAGCCGCGGGCGGAAAGCTAGTAATATAATAAACTAGCTTTGACAAAAATAAGTATGTATAGCTGACAATTATGATCAAAATTTGCTCAGTGGCTTTCGCTTGAAATAGTAACATCCATACATCATATTATTATATTCCTACAAATGTTCACGTAGGATAACATACCTTTTCTGTGCAAATGTATTACTTCGTTTATTCAAAGAAATTGTAGTGTTTGTGCTTATAATCTTAATGTATTTTTTTTAACGTGTAACTGTAATGGTAATAAATGTATTGTTATATCGTATATATAAAAATGAATCGCAAAATGTGTTGGTAAGCGCATAACTCGAGAACGGCTGAACCGATTTCGATAATTCTTTTTTTATTATATTCCTTGAAGTACGAGGATGGTTCTTAAGTAGAGAAAACGTAAACATGTACCACGGGCGAAGCCGGGGCGGACCGCTAGTATTATATAAATAATTTGGAAAATCCAAAAGTGCACGCCTCATATTTTTTTTTAAATAAATATTTATTAATTATTATTTTTGTTTATTTAATAACAATTAAACCATATCGAATCAGACCCTGAAAAATGAAAGGGTTCTATTCCTGAGCATACTCAAGCGTAAGAGAAAAAAAAAGACTCGATTAGTAAAGTATTTCGGTCGCTATCGTGTTAACAAGAAAAAGGATCCGCACATACAGACACACGGACGTCCAAGACAGAACTTTTTTAAACTGTTTTTTAACTAGTTTAAATAACAAAAATGACATCAAAAATATCATGAACGTTAAAAATAGTGTTTTTTCTTAATATGTGTGTGTATGTATTATCTTACAAGTGCAATGTATGATACATAAAGACATTTTAAGTTTGAAAAATCAGATGTTTTGCGCGAAGTGACAGTAGTACCCACCTCAACGCTTCGCTTATGAGGCGTGCAATAAATACATTAACGTACCTATAATGTATAGAATTATTTGCGTTGTCGTGAACATTTACATAACGTGTACATAAAAAATAGATTTTACAAAAAGTCAATGTTCTTTAACAATAAAACGAGTGGAAAAGTTGTACAAATGTTAAGTTGTTATAACGACAACTGTATGGACCAATGTGAAGTTAGAGTGGTTTCCATTCGGAGTATCATTTGGAAGTTTGTTTTGACGAATGTTCAGTTATTCTTTTATCTGATATTATGTTGATTTTATTTAGTTACTTGAAAATGAATAATTTTAGATATTATATGTAATGGCAAATATTAAATCATCCATATTTCATCCGGTGGCTTAATGTTATTTATAAAAAAAAATATTTATTTCATCTCTTAATCACCATAACTTGTAAGCTATGTCCAACTGCATGCTTGTAAAATTTAATGCAAATCTTTAGGTCTATATTTTTGCAACAATAAATTATATAATGCACCAAGTAATATGCACCTATGTTATTACTTAACTTTTGAAGCTTGTATCCATCACTATAACATGTGACAAACACAAAGAAATACACAACATTTCATTATTCAACAATTTTTAAATTCAAGTATAATTATAGCTTAAGATAGCCTCTTAAATTAAACTATAATAAAACTACACAATCTCATTACAGCTTATCGCAGCTTAATAAAATAATTAGACAGCTTGTGACATTAACTCAAAGCATAATTATCCAAGTCATTTAATGCTAAAAGATTTCAGAACGCAACTTTGAGTTCCAAAAGAACGGGTAGCAAAAATGTTTTTATAAAATATTTTTTCACTGAGATCCGTTGCGATACAACTCCCCCGAGTTTTAATTAATTAAAAACGAAACTGACATTTTTCTATTTACATTTGGACATCGTTTGTTTCAATTATATAAATTAAAATGTTTTTCCGCTGATATAATAATTTTGTGGTGGGTGTAATTATTATTTTTTTGTTGTTATAACTTATAACACGGTCTTAAATGACTCTCTCTGACCTCTGACTGAGGACACTTTGACCGTGATTAAATTTTATTCTAAATCTTCAATATCTTAATAAAATGTTTCTAAATATTATAATATGAACTACATGTAATTTAACACACTTTATTCATAATTCATTTAAATTTACATTGTTAGTAATATTAATAATTGATCTAAAATAATAATATATCAATATTAAAATTTACCATTAAGTGTAGGTAGATAGAGACAATGTAAAAGCAAACCACATACTTGAAATTGAAAAACAAAGTCGCCATCACAAATTCAATTGACTCCTGTAAAACACGTTAAGAGAACAAAACTTATTTACCTAAACTGTCGAATCGTATATTCTATCCAAAGGATAATGAAGCGTCTAGAATTTTCTATTTTATGCGACTGGAAACTCTCTCTTGACCCAGACTTAAGTTTTAGAGTACGTCCGAGTATCGAAACTTGTGAATTTTATGGATGAACAAAAACTTGTTCCTCCGACTTACCTTTTGGAATTGTGAAATGAATGGAGATTTACTTTTTTGTGTGGCAAGTTAATGAACGGTATTTTCTAATGAGCAATCATATTTCAGTAAAGATTATAATGTGCAAATTGGTTTGTTACGTCAATATCACGTCACTTTATCTAGCCTCTTGAAACTGTGTAAACTGTATTCTCTAATCATCATCAGCCCATATAATATGTTCCCACTGCTGGGACACAGGCCTCCTATGAGAGTATAGGCCATAATCCACCACGCTGGCCTTCGGATCATGTTGATCAAAATATTACAATTTTAATTTGAAATTTAATTTTTACCAAACCTACATTGTGCGTCCACAGTGGCGTAACATTTACATAAAACACGGTTAACATTCAGTTTTTGACGATGTTCCAGCGATGTTTGCACCGTGACATTGTGAAAATGTATTTTATCATGTTTTACAAATTTTGCAATACACCTACTACATAATTAACGAATTACAAAAATTATATTTATTCTTATCACACATTGTGTGTGTTGTTATTATGCCTGGAATATTATTAAAGTAAACTAAGACCATTTTTGACGACTACAAAGACTACAGTATATACAAAACTAACTGCGCTCTGCGGTCTCACCCGCGTGGCTCCGTTCTTGTTGGTAATAACGTAATGATATATATAGGCCTATAGCTTTCCTCAATAAATGGGCTATCTAACACCGAAAGAATTTTGCAAATCGGTCCAGTGGTTCCTGAGATTAGTGCGTTCAAACAAACAAACAAACTCTTCAGCTTTATAATATGTATTAGTATAGATATATGGGATAAACGGAAGCGAATAATTATTAGCATATTTCTAACAAATTTTAATCTAAACTTTATGTTCATAAGAGTCTTAATTTGAAAACTATCTATTCCATCAACACGAAAATAATTTTCCAAATCATCTGCATCTGTCGAATAAAATATTTTACTCCATTCCGCACGAACATTTTGCACCTTCAACTTTAAAATTCTAAGTCATATTTGTAAGTGCGGTCCGGGTCAAAGTTTCTCGTCCTCTAAAATAAGCTTTCTTTGCAAGTGTCCCTCCATTCAGAGGGTTCCTGGTCGTTTGGGAAACTTCGATGGCTTTCGGCCTCAGGAGAGCTTTACCAGAATTTGCTTACAACGTATACCATCCGCAGGAAACTTTGCAAAAATTCCCCTTTATATTCTACAATCCTGTTCAGAAAACAGACACATTGTTCTATCAAAACAGACATTCAAAAATGCTCATATTACACAATACACATGCTTTCCAAGCCATTTGGTTTCAAACGTCAGAATGTTCAATGCAAACGTTGTTAGTTAGTCATAAATATGCGAATTCGAACACAGATACCTGTACAATCCATGATGTATGAGTAACGGAATAACTGCCATCAATTTCAGAGGACTTCCAACTCAATTAATTTGCAACAGAGTTCAGAATAGCGAGCCAGTGTTCGTGACTTGTTTCGTTTATGTTTCGGACACGGCTAATGTAGTTTACATATCGGCCATGATAGGGTAAAATAATGTACCACAATTGTGCGTAATGAGTTACGTGCGCTATTTTAAAGGTTTTTAAGCTGATTAAGGTTTTATCGTTTAAATGATTATACACTTTTATGAATGCTTTTACTACGTTTTTGTTATTCTAGTGCTTTTTATTTGGGCTGTAAAAATAGTTCTTACCGTGACACTTTTTTGAAAATGATTGATAATTGCGGAAGAAGTCGCGGGCAACAGCTAGTTTAATAATAAGTTTGCGAATGAAATAAAAAGATATCCATAGTCATCCGCTAAATCATGCATTTGGCTTGATTAAAATATTGCCAGATTATGCATTATGCAAAACAATCTACTACAAACCATCAATTTATACCCCTCTATTTTGTAAGCTTTAATGGTGTAGATGTAAAGAAAAAAATATATCTACGCTTACAGTATCATAAGCTTTTGATAAAGTTCCAAGTTTTTCCAACTTTCTTACCGAAGCCGTTACAGTGACAAGTAAAAATTAAAATATTAAAGCACTTAAGACGATACACGAAAAAAAATCCACTGCTTGGCGGGCGGAGTCTAAGCTCGCTATCGCGAACGCGGGTGTGCGCGAAGTCATTCTTGCAAACTCGCCGCGCTGCCGCTGGCCGACTCGGGACAAACATGTATGGAGTCGTCATACAGTTATAATATTGTCATACATTTATTTAATTGTTGATTTATTGGTTTTATTTTCTTGCTTATAAACAAATAATCTTCTTTTTAACAACTACTTAGACATTATTAATTTAGTAAGTTGATGTAAATGTTCTTGGATTATATCCTGTAACTGTGCCTTATATAAATAAATAAATAAATAAATTATTAATAATTTCGTAATGTTTACTTTATTACAAAATAATACAGGTTATAAATAATCTTTAAAATAACAAAAAATATTGTTACTCTGAAAAAATGAAATGGTACTCAATAACGCGGACTACTGAATTGATTTAGATAGAATTTGATGCTGACGTAGATATTACATCATGCCCAGAAATGAAAGGTACTATTTCTGAAAGAAGTTATAAACCCTAATTCTTCTCAGTCAAAGTCAAGAGTGGAAGATATCACTAATACAGTAAAACTGATGCGAAACTTTGGATGTTAATTTGTATATTTTTTTGTTAGTTGTTACTTAATCACGTCAAGACTACATTACCAATTTTGATAAAATATAGCTAATTGCCTGGATTTACACATAGGATACTTTTTATCCGAACTGAACACTTCTGTGGGAAAAAACAGGATTCACGATATAACCTAATTCCACGCGGGCAAAGCCGCGGTCGGAATGATATTTTTTTAAATAAAAAAATTGTTTTAAAAAAAACACAAAATATATTGACGCATGTATTTATTTTTTGCACTCTATTATAATTGTAATTATTCATTACAAATAATCAAAATAAAATAGCCAGAACAAAGTTAGGCCCTGGTAGGGTAGGTAGGCAGGTACAGCAATGTGAGACGAACACTGGCTTATTTATACCAATGATAATGTATTATAAACATTAAATTAAGTTTACAACAAAAATACATAATATTAGCTAATGTGAAAACGAATCAACCAATCATCCCACAACAATGAAATGTGCACACAAATATTGATCCAAATCGGTTCATGTGATTAGGAGGAGTGACTGCAGCGCCATCTTCCGGGCCCAATTGTGTTTCCAGATCACCCAGGAACTCAATTTAATATACTTACACAAAATTTTTCGAAATGAAAACTCACATTACTATGTAAATATGAATATAAACCTGTTTTAGTACTAAGCAATTTCCCGCACAGGTGTAGTAAGTATAAATGAAATAAATATCAACATCAAATTCTTTATACAATATACTTATCTACCACCTACTAAGAAATGTAATTCTTGAAATTTTTTCGTATTTTTTTAAATATAATACTACTCCAATGAGCTCCTGTTCCATATTACGGCCACCATACTTCCACTAAGTTCACCATGATTTTTTATTTCTTTGCACTTTGTTGCTTTTTGCTAAAAATGGAATCATGCGATAAAACCAGTAGAGCGTTGATAACATACATTTTTGGCTGAATAAAGGTACTTACGAAGGAGTGGGTTCACATTGTGAACAATCAGTGGGTTTATTTTCCTTCTGGATTCCGGATTTCTGAAAAGATTATCTATGCTATAAATGAAAAAAATCTTACACATTCGTTATGTACTTAAAACAGGGGTACATATCAAACATCGTCTATAATACAATTATCATCAAATTTAAAATAAAACCAACTTACTTCATTAATTTGTTCCAATTGTAAGCATTCTTTTTCCTCCAACCTTTATGTTTCTTCTTCTTATTTTCTTTATTGTCCCCATTTGTCTCATTTTGTCTTATTGTGTTGTCACCCTTTTTTACGATGGCGCGAGCGACACAAGTTCCCCGTGTGACGGCCGTAGCGGGAATGACTCGTAGACATAGTAGGTAGACGTATAGGTTGTATATTTTATAGTTAATATCCAAAAAGTCGTAACTTTACGTTTGTTATTTTGAAGATGCCAGAGATTATAAAAAAATAACAATGAGAACTTTGTATTTTTTTTCTATCTAGAAAATATCATGGAATCATGTTTCTAAAACGGTAGACGTATTGTGTTACTATTGAACTTTCTTGTCAAGAATTTTCATCACGACAACTTTAATAATATAAAAATTACGAAGGTTTAAAAAGGGCCGTAAATGTTAGAAAAATTAATTCATCACCTTAAAATGCACGGCTAATTGAAAATATCCATTACTTAATTGCTTGTCTAAGTTTTCCCAAGTGGGTATTATCTTTAATTTATAGTTATAACAGCTTTTGCGTGCGAACCCGTATGATGGTGGTCCCAAGGGACAGGACTAGTATAGTAAATTATATTTAAAGTCAATTATGTTAATAAAAAAAATATGCTTCGTTTTTAACCGACTTCAAAAAAATAGATTTGATTTTATTAATTACTACATATTATTTAGATGTGCTATTTATTAAAAAGGTTAAGTAAGAGTCGGTGCCAAGCACTAAGCACTTATTATTAAGCCCGTGCACCGACGTCAAACCTTTTTAGTAAATAGCATATCTGAATAATATGTATCTAAGTACTTAATTAATAATATCAAATCTTTTTTATTTTTTACTTTTCCGTTTTTGAAGTCGGTTGTTTTTAACGTAGTTATTTTTATGTCATGTCAATCCTTCATCATACAAACCATCACCAAATCGATATTATGGGTTAAATTTCAGAAAAATTATATCGAACTATCTTCTAGATAAATTTTGATAAAATCAACTTATGAGCTTTATATGTGCTATTAATGTCGAAAATAGCAAGTCATGTTAACACATTATTGTGTAACTAAGTTAGATAACTGATGATGAAATTAAGCGTTATAGTATAGCTTATTGTGAATAGGTTCTGTAATCTATCCAAATATGAATTACTACTTTAAATCGACTAATTTTACACGCTTTATATTAGCTTCACCTGTATGTTTGTAACCGACTTCTTTGGGCGCGATTTGACCCACTTTAAACGGCCAGATTTCGTTCAAACTTTGTAGATTTATTGAGGACCGATGACAGTACACTAATTTGATAAAAATTTTCTATTTTTTAGTTCGGTTTTCTATAAAAAGCGTGTTTTTTAGTTTTTTTTAACTATTATTATCTTAATATATATAAATCTCGTGTCACAATGTTTGTCCTCAATGGACTCCTAAACCACTTAACCGATTATAATAAAATTCGCACACCATGTGCAGTTCGATCCAACTTGAGAGATAGGATAGTTTAAACATGTAGGTACCACGGGCGAAGCCGGGGCGGACCGCTAATTTTTTAATAAATCTCTTTTCCTACAGAAACGTCCAACATTAAGTAAGATGTTACATAAACATCGTACCGCAAACCACGTTCCTAACTAAGCAGCCAATTCCCGAGCTTATTTGGGCAAATGCAAAAACAAAAAGGTCCAATTAGCGTCCCCGTAATAGCGTGCTTCAAACCACAACTGCATGCGACCGCACCCGTGTTTGTCCATTTAGGAATAGGCGCGGTTGATTCTTTTGGAATTAGGTATTACGATTTATAGTGCTGGGGCTAATTGTCTCGATTATATCTTTGTGTCTTTGTGAGTTTATAATATATTTTTACAGTTACATGTAAGGTTGAAATTGAAGGTATATTAACGATTGAAGTGATTGTTCGATGTGCGTTTTAGAAATTATTGTACTGTTTTAGAAGGTTTTAAATGAGTAGGCTCTTCTGTTTTCTACGAATTAGGTATTATACATAATTTACACTGCTAGCTACTGTTTTCTCTACGATTATTATGTGAAAAACATTTTCATGAAAACATTATGTGTTTTAAAAATATTCTCACAGCGCATATGATTTCATTTAGCTGGGAGCATTTGCCGACATTAGGCGAGATCGTTAAGGCGAGCTTAGTCCATTAGCCGAAGGCGTTATGTTGAAATCTTTATTAGACCATTGATATATGTGTTCTAGATTTTTTGCGTTTCCTTTGGAAGTGTTTTGGTAAAAGTTATTTATATCAGAAAAGTGCAATAGACATAATAAAATGATGATCGTTTTATTTTTTTGTTTAAAGCTTTAAGCTCTCCTGGCTTCGCTGTATTTATATATGTTCAAAATTCGTATAAATCGACACTGTAAGATACAGATAAGTCAATTTACTTGTTAAAATATTCTTTAAAAGCAACATTTATTGCTCATTATCTTATAATATAAGAATTAATCGCCGATTGTGTTGGCAAGCGCAATACTCGAGAACAGCTCAACCGATATCGATAATTATTTTTTTATAATATTCCTTGAATTATGAGGATAGTTCTTATGGAGAGAAAACGTAAATATGTACCTCGAGCGAAGCCGGGGCGGACAGCTAGTTTCAAATAATAAGTAGTTAACCATTCCATATAGTTAAATCAACTCTACATTATAACACATTCCACTTATCTTGTGCACTAGCTGTGCTCCGCGGTTTCAACCGCATTGCTCCGCTCCTGTTGGTCTTAGCATGACTATATATTATAGCCTATAGCCTTCCTCGATAAATGGGCTATCTAACACTGACATAATTTTTCAAATCGGACTAGTAGTTCCTGAGATTAGCGCGTTCAAACAAACTCTTCAGTTTTATAATATTAAGTATAGATTAAAGATAATGCTACGAAAAAACTTTTTCAAGAAGATATTCACTTTACTAATCACAAACTTAGGATGTAAATTATTCACGTAAACGTTCAGTCTCGAAACGGTTAATCAACTGAACGCAGCCCTTAACTTAAATATATAATTCCGATGTTCCCTGAAATTTATCGTGTGTAATTTTAGTGTAGGTGTATTTTATTTTATAATTTACACTTTGTATTGTTACCTCTTGCTGGAATAGTTTAGATTTTTTAAAGAAACACACAATTCACTTGACACTTTTATTTAGATTGTTATTATAAAAACCTGACCGATTTTGTTACATCATCTTCAGGTACTTTGTTTTAGTATTTATTATAATGCACAAACTACACTTTATACTTTGAGACATGTCTAAATCCATAATCTAGATGTATTTATATGCAAATAGGCTGGCAATGTTATTATAGAATATTCATTTATTATTTTGGGTTATTATTGGTCAATTATTCAATATCAATATGAATTATACATTCACACTAATGTTATCATAAATGCGTATATGCTGTCGTCTACATATTCACGGCTATACCACATCACTGATTTATATGAAATTTGAATAGATAATAATATCTAAGAATAGGTAAAAATATATAATATAAAAAAAAAAAACTACTGATTTGGATAATTTAAAATTTAACTGATGGGTTAAAAAGTTGAAGCTTTTACCCATGCTTATGTCTTCGGAAGAAACCACGAGGCATAGCTTGTGATAAAATAATTTAAAGAAAATGACATGACAACTTTACTTTTCATTTGTTTTCAAATCTACCAAGTTATTAAAGTGAGGTTGTCAGATTTAATATCCTCTGCCAGCTGCGAAATTCTTTATTACGATGTGACATAGTATTTCATTCATTTCTTTGTATTTGTTTTTCTTTGCTCTTCTTTCATCTTGTTTCGAACGACGACATACTTACCACATAATATTATATCTATAAAATAAACACATAACAAAAATTAATATTATTATTAGTGTTGCCGAACTATCGATAGTTTGACTATCGATAGTTGACCTTGAAAATAAGTCAGAATATCGATAGCACTATCGATAGTATCGATATTATCGATACTATCGATACTATCGATAGCGTTAATCATGGAATACTATTGATGAACTGCAATAGTATCGATAAAATCGATAGTATTGATTGCCAATAGTTGCTATACTATCGATACTGTCGATAGTATCGATACTATTGCTACTGAATATTGCAACTACAATCGATACTATCGATAGTACTGATACTATCGATAGTTTTGAGCTATCGATAGTAGTAAATTGTGCAATAGTATTGTTCACGATTTCTTGGTATAATGGGTCAGTCAGTGCCACAGCAGCATATTATGACTCAGTTTAAAAGTTAAGACTAGTATTTGGTTTAATCGTTGTAATAAAGAGACATCTAGTTCTAACATCTAGTTCTCTGTCATCCACTATAATATTATTGATAAAGCAATACTATCGAGAAAAAGGTCACTATCGATGGGACGATATTATCGATAGTATCGACACTATCGATAGTATCGATAGTTCGTTCGATATTGAGCTTCGATAGTATCGACACTATCGATAGTATCGATAGTTCGTTCGATATTGAGCTTCGATAGTATCGATACTATCGATGGTATTGCTATGTGTCGATAGTATTTACGCTTATAGGACTATCGATACTATCGATAGTATCGACACTATCGATAGTATCGATAGTGCTATCGATACTATTGCTTTTCCCCAACTATCGATAGTTAATCGATAGACTATCGATAGTGGACTATCGAGCGGCAACACTAATTATTATGAAAACCGAAAAAAGCCCAACTACTAATAAGGGGTCATTACCATAATTCTGATGATTACAACGACACATCATAAGTCAATCCGTCCAGCTGTTTGGGCTGTAGGACGTGCCAAAAAAATATACATACATACATACACTCGAAAAACAACCCGCCACACGCCTTCTTTCTTTAAAAAAAATAGAGGATTAAGTAACCTACATGGATAACTCGGAATTTTTCATAGCATCGGCTTAGGATCGTTATAAGTGTGGACTTCCTGACACACGAGTATAACTTTAACCACAAATTAACTCTAAAAGCTACTGTTAACTCGCCCCTTTCGGTAAAACGTACAATAGCAAAGTTTGGAAGCGACAAACGGAACTACAGACAATTTATTGTTCATGTCTGTACTAAGGAGTTGATGAGGGTTTGTTAATCCGGTAATTCCAGAAAAATTTTGGGGATAAAATTATATTTTGAATCGGTTGAATATATTCGTGGATTACGTGTTTAGATATTTTAATAGTTATTAGGGAAATTGATTATTTTTTTAATTGCCAACAGATTTAAAATACGTTGATCACATTTTATCATGAAAGCTAAGAAATAGGTTCATGTATTATTGAATTATGGAATCTAAATTGTCGGATAGAAAAAGTAAATGTAAAAAAGGACCGTGTTGTAAATTCTTTTTGTGTCTTTTTCAGGCGATAACACAGGGAGAGGTTATAAACACAATGTATAATATGCATTAAAACAAAGTACAATAAAATATAACTTCACATTTTGTTAGCCTTAGGGACACACAGACTGCAATCTTTTCTTTAATATTTTTATTACAAAAGAAATAGATATTCTTATTCTACTGTAAGCAATCAGAGATATTTTTAAAACAAAGTTCATTGCTCTTTTTTAAGATGGCCGTCAAAATGTAGCTGTAATGTTAATGGAGTTCGGACGGTTAATGATACGAGATTTAAATATTACAAAGAAAAGTTCATGAAAGATTCCGTTTAAATGGCGCGTTTTTAAATGGAGAAATTTTAAATTATGACTTAAAGGATTTTCTTCTCGTTCCACGCTACATTGGACGGCAATAGAGGTGATTTTGCCTTGTCTTTGCATTTAAAGAATGATAAATTGTAGAACTATTTTTTTAATTTTCTCCGTCCTGGATATTTTGACGTTATTCAGGCGAAGATTTTCTTAATGGACTTCAATTGTGACTTACCGGTAAATGCATTTTCTTCAGACATACTTGAAAAATGAAATGCTGTGTCTTTATTGAAGTAGTACACTTGCAGGATTTCAAAGCCAAGTTTTGTTCAGATTCCTTTTTATAACAAAAATACGTTTATTTATTTATTTATTATTTATATTTTCTGTGCAACGGATTATTAAACATTATATCATTACCACAAAAACCTTAGTAAAAGAAACACGATTTCTCACAACATACTAAAACATAATATGTAGCATGAAATTGTAGCCTGGCACTTAGAACACTAAGCTATATGAATAATTAAGTGCTAGAAATAGGACGCTACTAAGGTGGGATATAATTAGCCGACGAAATAAGGAATATTATAAAATTAGTACACGTACATCTTCACTGCCACTTTGATTAGGGGAAATGTTTGTTGGAGATGAAAAAAGTACTTTTATAAGAATTCAGAAGGTAGATAATTGGAAGTTGTAGTGTTTTAAATTTCTGATACAGTACGTAGTGCTATCAGCTGTCTGAACTAAATAGTTGTGTTTCGTTTGATTTCCCATAGCTTAGTTTTTTGCAGAAATAATAATTTATCTGTTTAATCTAAGTATAATCGTTTATGAAGTGCCAATCAATATAATATTTTTAAACTAATTAGGCATTAGTTTTTTGCACTTTCAATTATCAATAATTCCGAACAATGTTTCTGAATATACCTAAGAATTGTGAAATTGAGAGAATAATAGTAATTTATGTAAAGTTGAATAAAGTAAGTAAGTTATTCTTTTATCAAAAATGATAAGAGGCTTTCCCAGAAATAAACTATAAGAATAACTTTAAACTTCCAAAAATCGGCGATGCGGTGAAAATTTTGGCATACTTACAAGCGAATCACAAAGATTCGCGGCAACGTTTTTGTGCCGTTGCTTTAAACGAAATTTTTATTTGAAGCTAACGCTCTTCGGACAAAAGGCGAGCAAAAATGGCCTGCGAACACTTTGAATTATTAATGTTACTGTGGAGATTCTTGGAAAGCATTTCTTGTATTATTTTCATAATCATCTGACGTAAATGGAAGCTGAGGTAATAATATTTCCTTGAACGTTCGTTATGATTTGTGTGTTTTAATGTTGGTCTATTGTCTTCAATTTTAAAGAAATAGTTTGCATTTTCTCGTCTGCGATTTTGCAAGTATTATATTCGTGTAAGGATTTTTATATTTTTACATGAATTTTATCATTTTGTTAAAAAAAGTGAGGTGTTTAAATATCTAAATTTTTTTGCGGCTAGGATTTAATACATCTCAATTTATGGTAATAGAAGGTTAATTAACAATATATTGTTTTACAACCTTAAGGGTAGGATACCTACCCTTAAGGTTGTAAAGAATACCCTTAAGGTTATATAGAAAAATGTTTGAAATATTAAATATGACTGATAAGTCATATTTGATTATATAATAGATATATATATATTATTATATTATATTATTACTAATCCTAGAAATTTACAGGAGACGTATTCAACCTTAGGTAGGTGTTCAGGTATAAATAAGACCTGAACACAATTACTACATTCTCTTGCAAAACGAAAGAACGAATGTTATTTTAGGTTCGAACAGAAAGAGGATATAAAGAGAGAAGTTTTTCGGTCAAAGTAGAGCCACAATAAACTGCCGCTTTATTTATACCCAAAAAAACTGCGAACGCGTCGAACAGTCCAATTCACATGGTTAATTCGCAGTCATTTCCGAAAATCATGGCCATATTTATTTTTTACAGATGACGCACCGGCCAGTCACGCTTTGCCAATTCGACTGCAGATTGCAATTGAAATTTTATTGTCAGCGTTAAACACGCATTGTATTCCATTTTACAAATAATTTTAACTACTGAATATAACCGTTCATTCGATTCCGTGTTAATAATGCTTAATTGATATAATGTTTGCGAATGGTTGGGCAAATTAACGATACGATTCAATGTTCCAATCGAACGTTTGGTAAGTTTTGAATTTAGGTTGCTTGTAAGGTCTTTGGGATCTTATGAAAGGTGTTAATATACTTCAAGTGTACTGTTTTTGAACCTTGACCCCTTCTTAGGCCTAGTTAGCGAACGCACGTTAGGTAGAGGTTATGGATCTTCGTTGGAAAAGGCAAAAATTATTATTGTTCTTATAGGTACATCACATTATTTGTTTGCGTTCTATTATACCTATTTATCATTAATCAATTAGCCGCTTGCCACGTTGAATCTAAAAATAAGCTTCATATCCTATTTTACTGAGCTAAGAAAACAAAAAGTAATTTAATACTTTATTGAGTACAAACACAATTACAATCAAATCAAATTTTAACTCTGTATACCATTAACAAACACTTCAAAAACCAATAAAACAACATATTATGGCCTCAACAAAACCATTTACAAAAATAACAGCGAATCCCGGAGCTAAATAAAGATCTAAATGCAATTATGTTTATCTAGATTAGAAAGAGCTGAGTCATTGCGATCGAGGTAATCTGAAACCGTCTGTAATGAATAGGTGTGGCCGCTTTTGGACGCGGTAAATAACTAGCATGCTAGTGGAATACAAAATTGTATTCGGCATTTAAAAACTGTAATTTTATTTCAAAACGGTATTTAAAAACTGTAATTACGAATCGGAAGAAAAAAAACGCTTAAAAAATTGTTAAAGTTTGACATAGATAAGTATTGATTTTGGTTTAATAAATGGAGTTAGGTCCCGTTACTTAACGTGATGATATATTATGCAAATACGTTTTGTCTATTTCAAATTAGTAGATACCAACCATATTGATTTTGTCATAGTAAAAGTTAACACTTATCGTATTAAACACATGAAAAACTACATGCAAAGCTTTTTTGTCGCTAAACAATAATGAAATGTTATTTTATATTAATCTTGATAAATAAACAAAATCCATATCTACGTCCAAAAACTTATAATGAAAAATAATAATCAAAAAAATTTTATAAAACTGAAAGAAATAGCGCTAGTAACTAAATCGATGTAAAGTTATAGTGAGTCGGCACGATCCAATAGTTTCTATTTTAGGCCACTATTTCGGCTATCGATTCTTCGTACCTATTCATTCCAACTAAAATATATTTTATATGTATAATTTAATTTATAATATTTATGAATATATTTTTCGATAATATACTTCATCTTATATTCTAAATTTATCCAAATCTGTTCATCCGTTTAGGTGTAATAATGTGACAGATATAACTCTTAACTGTTTAAAATATATTTTATATGTGTAATTTAATTTATAAGATTTTTTTTCTCATCATCTTCTATTTCTATTCTTTTATCCAAATCTGTTCACCCGTTTAGGTGTAATGTAACATATATAACTCGTAACTGATATAAATATGTCAAGTAAATATTTAAATGTTACTTTGAAATATTATATTTAAAATAAAAGTTTCCATCAAGAAATGAAATCTAGTCTTAATGAAAGAATTGAGGCCGTTCGACTTAGTCGTGATCTCATTTCAACGTCTTATAATAGAATTAGCACTAATGTTTGTTTATTAGATTTTATGTGTATTGTGAATTGGCTTGCATGAAATCAAAATATTACTAAACCTATAGTGGAACTATAAATAGTGGAATACAGTACGATTAAGGGAGCAATATAATGTTTTATATAAGTGGGAAACATTTAATTAACGTAAATCTATTTTCTAATGAGATAATTTTAGTACAAAAACATGGTATAATAATGAGTAGTGAAAAAACCCTGAGAAGTTTATAATTCATAACATATATGTTTCGTCACTTTTATAACCATTATTTATAAAATACTGTATTTTTCATTAAAAGCGCACTCATTTAACGTGAATATTATTGTTAACCGCAGAATGTGTAATTACTATGCCAATTTGACACGAGTTATAGCTCATGTGACCATAATGCTAATCTTACTGGGATTATGTCATAATTACTTAAAAAAATAGTATCTTTTAGCGTTACATAACTGCCTTAAAGGATAGAATGGTCTTTAAGTTGTTCTATAAACTACTGCTAAAAATCTTCTTCCGTCTTTCAAAATTTCATTTCGATCTTTTTCTAACATGAACGAAAGTTGCCATTTCTTGATAAATATTATAGAAACCTGATCATTTTCGGCAGATATACATTAAAACTCCATCATCAAATGTACCAAAATAAAAGAAATAATTGCAAATAATTAGTAGTTCGATTAATTAAGCAACTTCATTGTTCGGAGCAGAGCTTCGGAAGCTTAATCGCCAACATACACCCGGGAGCTTAACGGATTATCGCCATTGCACTTAATCCCTACAACATATAATTTCAGTAATCTAAAAGTTAAATAAATGTATGATAAGTGGGTTTGTAGAATACGAGACGGCAAGAACTAAGAATACATTGGAATGTATGCTATATTATAAGGAAATGTTGCATTTTACGGGTATGCTTAAATTGATTGCACAATTTTTTTCTCATGTATATCACAAATCCTGACTTAACTATTTGTGTATGTTTATCACAAATTAAATACTTTGGTATGAATTACAATTAAACTAATATAATATGAAATAATGAATTATTCAATTAGGCCAATTCATGTGTATTTAGCAATTAGCAGCATATTGCAACAGTGGCTCTTAGTTACGACATCAACATCCGATATTTTCACAAAGATGTTTCACAAAAAAATAACCACATCAAAAAAAAAATACTTACTAATACAAATTCCATAATTTCTAGAACAATGGTAACACTAGTGTTACCCGCTTCATTTGCCACAATAATTTCTACGTAAAGCGTTTTATTGCGACGTTGAAATGTATTTTTGACCCGCGTTAATAAGGTCACGTTTCTGTTGAACCGTAAAAATACATCGAGCTTAGAACGAGAAAAAATATTTAATTAGACAGCCTGATATATGCTTGAGCATGCTTTAATTATTAATAACAAATTATATTAATTTACTAGCTTATATAGCCTATAGCCTTCCTCGATAAATGTTGTATGATTCAACAGAATCTAACACCGAAAGAATTTTTCAAAAAATCGGACCAGTAGTTCTCAAGACTAGCGCGTTCAAATAACCATTTTTAATAAAAGGAAATCTCTTGGGCTACAACTTAGGAAGATGTACTGGCTACTGTCGCGCAAGTCCGGTCTGTCGCTGGATAACAAGCTACTCCTTTACAAATGCATACTGAAGCCTATGTGGACGTATGGAATTGAGCTATGGGGCACGGCATCAAACTCCAATTTGGAAATCCTGCAACGGTTCCAATCAAAAATGCTGCGGATGATAACAGATACCCCGATGATGGTATGTCACAAATAACCAACTACATCGTGACCTGAATATACCCCTAGTGAAACAGTAGATATCCACAAGGCTGAAAAGCTACGCAAAACGTTTAAAAAACCATCCAAACGCACTTGCCTGTAATCTGATGGATACGGAAATCCGACATTTTAAAAGAATTAAAATAAAGGCCCCACAGGACCTCATAATATGAGGTCTTAGCATAATATAATGGATTGGTCATTGGACTAATACCATTCAAGTCACTTAATTTACCTTGATAACCTCTAGCTAAATGCCTAATTTTCAGGCAGATTGCAAGAAAAATCAGATATTAAAAAAAAATAACCAAACAAACTCTTCAGCTTTATAATATTAGTATAGATAATATAATAATATTCATTTATATCAGGCCACATAGCACATATTATAGTATCTATTAGTAAAATAGAGTTAGTACTACATTACATATTTATTTACACACTTTTACACTTTACACTAATTTTAAAAGCCAATTTCTATTTAGGACATTATCAAAACTATTCAATAGATTAATATTTGAACTTTTACGGTTTAAGACATTTATTTCTCAAAAAGATTACATTAATTGAATCACTTACAGAGAAATAATAATATAAATTATAAACATTTTTGCTCGCTTAACGTTGTACGTAGTAAGTAGTTTGTTAACACAAATAGAATACATTCAACAAGAATAACAAAAAAAAAATGGGCGGTAATTTTTATAAACATAATTTCAGACTACCCCAACGACATTCTAAAGATATAAGGCTTGTGTTCTAGGTAAAGATATGCTATTATCATGAGATATAAAATTAGTTTTATTTTTGTTAACACTTTGTTTTTACTAAATATATAATATGCATTTTAATAGTAAAAGTATAATATTTTATAGGTTTTATTTATGTTTATTTTTTATATTTATTTATATATTTTTATATATATTTTTTTTTTATTAAAATATTTAGTCTAAAAGATGTTTCTTTAACAATTTCTTGAAATTAGTTATCGATTTGGCTTCTTTAATATTTTTAGGCAATTTATTATACAATTGAACTCCTTCGAATAAGATACTCTTTTTCCCGTAACTTGTCCTGGTACAGGGCAGGGCTATATTGTTTGCGCGCCGAGTCATACGGTTTGTGTGTTGTATATTGGTGGAAAAGTTAATTAGAGAATGAACATTTTTAGTCAAGATTTTTTTTATTAACAGACATATATTAAATTGATAAGTTTGAGCCAGATTCATGAGCCGAGTTTTTTTGTATATGAGTGACGTGGGTGTTCGAGATTTATATTGAAATAAAGTTTTTATAATTTTATTTTGTGTTATTTGCAATTTTTTCAAATTTGTTGCTGATCCTGAACCCCAAACCTCGATTAGATAGTCAATATGTGACTTGACTAGGCTATTATAAATTGAATACCGCACTTTTTGTGGTAGACAACGAGCAATAGGTCGTAGCACGCCTATCAACGAAGTAAGTTTTTTACGTACTTTTTCGATGTGGGCTTTCCACGTGAGTTGTTTATCGAGAAGGAGACCGAGATATTTTTCTTTTAACTAATGCAATCTAATAAAAATAATATTATTAATTTCAAATTAAAGGTTTCTGTCAAGTTATCACGCTATGCATTTAATAATAGTTTATAATTAAAATTGTAAATTATTTTTAAACTAAACAATATGTATAAATTTAATATATTGTAGCAAAATGACGCTGTGTAAATTACAAACCATAAATTAGTGCTTCTGCCTGTTACCGTGAATTCGAGTCGCTTTTATTACTTTGTCACAAGATACGGGAATATACTTAGCTGCGGTTGTAAAAAAATATATAAAAAAAGTTTATTTCGTAGCCCTATACGTAATATACATATTATTAGATAAAATATCCATTTAAATATTATATGCTTCGCAATAACTAATCGAAACTAAATTTTATAAATTGGTATGACATTTTATCATCCTGATTGTGTAGCTCCACTTTTAAAAATATGTTTATCAAATAAATACATAATTTTTTATATTAGAGATATTTACCAGCGTATTCATTGACTGAAAGCTCACGCAATAGTAATTGGTAAAAACTAAACGACAAATCAAATAAATTTAATTCTAATCAACAATTCCACGATTGCAACAGTATTGACGTACAAATCGAAATTAATCAAATCGCTCGATATTTATTAGCCATTCATATCAAATGGCATAAATAATTTAACTTCGACTGTGGTAACAATCGCGAGTCAAATTCGATCAAACTGTATCACAATTACAGCGAATTCTGAAATTTACGTCCATAAATGTGCATTATTTGGTTGCAAGCGGACTAACGCAGTATGCCGTGGAGTTAAAGAACTGGATGGGAACAATTTAATCATTATTCTCACATTAAAGTTGTTCAAGAACGACAAAAGGATGTATAGCACGAAAATTGAAAATTGTGGGCGATTGTAAACTTGTAGAGTTTGTTTATAATGTTTTACTACGGCTAATAGAAGCGGTATCAATGAAATATTATGTTGGCTTCACAAAACATTTTTTGAATAAATATAGTACTTACTTGTACATACGCAAATATAAAATTTGATCAGCATTACTCAAATAATACTTAAAAAAATATTTATTCGGAATTCATGAAAGTGACGTGATGCATACAACAATGCTACAACATAATGCATACAAAGTTTTCACAATACAGAATGGTTAGAAAATTATTAAAAAGAACTATCATATTGTAATTTACAATATTTCACAACATTCTGTAGCTCGTTATAAATACACAAAATTAACTATCTAAAAAGTATTAAAAGTAATCTAGTTCGAATTTGTAGAAAATTTCATACTATTTATTCCAAGACACTTCTAGTGACTGGTTTATAGATCTACGACGCAGTCCGTACATTCACTAATGCAATTGCGTTACTCAAACATAATTTCGATCAACGCCTACCTCAAAATCTTCCGCAGTAAATTTATGTGTTTGGTTATAGTTAGCTAGGTGAATATGGCTCTTCTAGTAAACAAGGAAGTTTAATTTTCTACTATTTTAGATTTATTTTTATTATTTAAAAGATAGGGAACTTAATATTAGAGTAATTTTCTTAATTTTCGGAATATAATGAGTAATTTTAGATGGTTTATGTAACTTTATTGAAGAAAATCATAAAACAGTTTTTTATAACAGCAATTGAATTATTCAAAATGGGAGATATTATTATATCGAGTATTTACGTAATTGTTTTTAACAAAAATCCATTTAACTGCTTTGATATTAGAGATAGTTTATGTTTATGTTATAAAAATAGTATTATATTGTGTTGAGGACAAACATTATCTACTAGATTTCCGCCCGCGGCTTCGCCCGCGTTTTCAAAGGAAAACCCGCATAGTTCCCGTTCCCGTGGGATTTCCGGGATAAAACCTATCCTATGTGTTAATCCAAGTTACCCTCTATATGTGTGCTAAATTTCATTGTAATCGGTTCAGTAGTTTTTACGTGAAAGAGTAACAAACATCCATACATCCATACATCCATACATCCTTACAAACTTTCGCCTTTATAATAGTATTAAGATTTACCGGAACTATTGATTCAGAATAAAAGTGATGGATGATTGTAGATAGAGGGAAATTCATAACTTGCGAAACATAGCGTATAATATTAGCTGATAATACTATTATAAGATCATTTAATAGTCAAATCTTGAAGTAAAACATATTTCTGGAGTTATTAACACATATTATACATTTACATGACATAATATAATGTTCCCTATTTAATAATATATTATACTTAATCCATATTAATATTATAAATGCGAAAGTAACTCTGTCTGTCTGTCTGTTACTCAATCACGCCTAAACTACTGAAACAATTTGCATGAAATTTGGTATGGAGATATTTTGATACCCGAGAAAGGACATAGGATAGGTTTTATCCCAGAAATCCTACGGGAACGGGTTTTTCTTTGAAAACGCGAAGCCGCGGGCGGAAAGCTAGTATGCAATAAATGAAACTGTCCCGTACTTATAATGTGAGTTGTAATTTTCGAATGAACCTTAGTTTTTTTATTTATTTAGATAGTAATTATTAGATGATTTAATATATTAATTGGAAGTTGAAGATATAATAATTATAATCAATGGAAACAAAATTTAAAATTCAACGAAATAGCTTACAAAGCTTTTGATTGATACATAGTTTTGATGTAAAGATATACTATTATTTATTAGCCTCAAAACACAATTATATAATACTAGCTTTCCGCCTGCGGCTTCGCCCGCGTTTTCAAAAAAAAACCCGCATAGTTCCCGTTCCCGTGGGATTTCCGGGATAAAACCTAACCTATGTCACTCAGAAATGATGTAGCTTTCCAACAGTGAAAGAATTTTTCAAATCTGCCAAGTAGTTTCGGAGCCTATTCAATTCATACAAACAAACAAACAAACAAAAAATCAAACCTTTCCTCTTTATAATATTTGTATAGACTTGTATTTACAAAATATCGGGGTATATGAGTAGATCCTTTAGGGGACTGATGAATGTAACTGCTTTTGACGGCAAAACGGTCACACTGTTGCAATTGTTAAGTGTGTTTTAATGGCGTCTGCGATTGACAAATGAATTAAGTTTTCCAGTTTTAATGGATGTTTCGCAGTAATTCTGTAAAATTCGTAATTGTTCGGATTTTAGTATTGCGGTTTTGTTTTTGCTATTGTTTGTGATGTTTTGTATTAAAAGTATTAATGTAGATAATTATTTAATTACAATGTCAAGCATTTTAACTAACTGCAGTAAAGGCTTATTGCTTTAAGTATATCGTCGATAAATGTCGAAAGTTACATATTGAATATATTCAAAATTATATAATATATATTAAATATTACATAACAAAGTGAAGCATTAAAGTGTATAATTCGTTTCTTGGTTAACAAACGAATATAAGACGTAAAATTTACATATTTGAGTTAAAATTAAACGATGCAAAGTTTTCAAAAGATTTTTTCAACAATGCCTTTACTTTTCGCTTCAGGACAGGCTTTACTTTGTGAATGTTCGCCGCTAGAATAGTTACTTGACTCACAAATGGTTTCTTAAAAGCATTTTTATCGTTATTTAAAACTAGCTCACGGCCCGCGGCTTTGCCCGCGTATTTGAAGAAATTTCCATAGATATTTCATCCGGGTAAAAAGCCTATGTCACTCTCTAGACTCCTAATTAATTATTCAGTTAATTAGGAATAATCAAATAATAATTAATTATTAAGACACACAATTCAAATCATAAAATCGCTCCATTGCAAAGTGAAAGAAAGGCAAACACACGAACACACTTTTGTATGTATTTTTAGAAAAGATAATATAATTGAGACTCTACCTTTCACGTTACATTTATTTTTGAGCTTTTTATATCCATGTTTTATTACTCAGAATGTTACTCAATAGAAGATGTAAATAAATGTAGTTTTAGATTGTTTTTGTAGTTCATTGTAATCTTATAACGTATTAATGTATTAAAAGATTGAAATTTATTATCTCAATAATAATGACATATTTTATAACAATAAAAATTATTACTATTAGTAAAGCCTTGTTTATACAATTGTTAATACAACTATTATTTCTTTTTCCAGGTAAGTAAGGGATGTTGCAGTCACGGTAAATAATTTGTCAATAGAAACCACGAGTGATTTAAGACTCTACAATACTGTAGACTAACCTTACAGGACTTTAATTTATAAATAATTTTGTATATGCTTCAAAATTCAAAGACCTGCATCGTTATATATATACTATAGCGATATTCAACCAATGAAAACACATTGACCTGTATTAAAACCCTTTGAAAAAATTCTTAGATTCCCTGTTAAGCTTTTAATCACATAAAACTGTTTCAATAAAAAAGGGCGTGTATACAGAGCACGCGTGTCAGAAGTGAAACTTCCTCAAGATTCAAACGTCGTCATACTTAATGACGTGACGGTATTGCCATGACGCGACCTTGAAATTTTACTCTCAACGTGCCTATAGAAGTTTCAATTCAAATATACTAACTATAATAAATACACTAAACTATACCTTTCTAGAAAACGTAAACGCAGACAGCCATCTATTATAATGTGATAAACCCCGCTAAATTATTTTATTATTATTATTATTTATTTATTATTCAGCCATGGCTGTCCCACTGCTGGGCAAAGGCCTCTCTTCCCTTCGTCCATGTCTTCCTATTGTGAGCAATTTTAGCCCATTCCTTACAATGAGAGTCCAGTTCGTCGCGCCATCTGATTTTGGGCCTTCCACGCAGCCTTTTTCCATTGTCGGGGATCCACATAGTGGTGATTTTTGCCCACAACTCTTCGGACATCCGGCAAACATGTCCAGCCCAGTTCCATTTGAGCTCGGCAGCTTTATGGGCTACGTCGACAATCTGTGTTTTTGAGCGCAGCGTTCTATTTTGAATGCGATCAGAAAGCTTTACGCCCAAAATGCTGCGCTCCATTGATCTTTGGCAAACCCCAAGTGCGGACTTTTGGCGATCAGTCAATGACCAGGTCTGTGCACCGTAGGTGAGGATGGGCAAGATGCACATGTCCATGAGCCTTCGCTTTAGTGAAAGAGGCAAGTCTCCTTTCATCAGCTCTTTCATCGACCAAAAGCTTCTCCAAGCGTTTTCAATGCGTTTGGCAACTTCTTGATCCTGCCTGGCTTGAAAAGAAACTATTTGGCCGAGGTAAGTATACTTATCGACATATGCAACCGACCCACCCTCGACAACGATGGTGGTTTTGGTGCTGTTAGTCATAAGCTTTGTTTTGGTCATGTTCATCTGAAGTCCGACCCTGAGGCTTGCATCGCTCAGGTCTTCGAGCATCGTTTGTAGCTCAGAGGCTGTGGAGGAAAAGAGAACAATATCATCAGCAAAGCGAAGATTTGTTAATCGATGCTCACCGATTTTAAAACCTTTGTTCTGCCATCGAGCTGCCAAGCTTCTAAATACTTCTTCCAAGGTAGCATTGAAGAGTTTTGGAGACAATGGGTCACCTTGTTTGACTCCTTTTGTTATTCGGAAGGATGGGCCATTGCTATTAATTTTTACAGAAGCTGTACTGGTACTATAGATATTTTGTATAAGGTGGATGTACGTCGGTTCTATATTTTGTTGTTTGAGGGCTGTGAATATGGCATTGTGTTTCAGGCTATCAAATGCTTTTGAATAATCAACGAAGGCCAGGTAAAGGGGGAGGTTGAATTCATGGCTTTTTTCTAAAATTTGGTTAATCGAATGAAGATGGTCTGTAGTGGAGAGTCCACCACGAAATCCTGCTTGTTCTGGGGGCTGTTGTTTATCCAGATCTCTTGTGATGCGATTTCCAATGATTTTTATAAAGGCTTTGTATAGGTGCGATATGAGGCTGATAGGACGATAATTTTCTATGTCTGATCTATTTCCCTTTTTGTGGAGGAGGATTATATTAGAATGGCAGAAACTTTTGGGAAATATACCCGTTCGTAATATGTTATTGAATAGTTGAGTTATATAGGGAATAAGAGCTGGTTCGCCAATTTTAAGGAATTCGGTTGTGATCCCATCTTCACCTGGACTTTTGTTGTATTTCATACTCTTTATGGCTAAATGGACTTCTTCAATTGTGATTGGATTTACTACTTCCGAACGTACATAGTTTTTATCGGTTATACAATAACATGAGTCATCAGAATACAATTTCTTATAAAATTCAGTACTAATTTGTATAATTTTATCCCGCGCGCTTTGTTTGGTTCCATTTGAGTCTTTTAATGATAAAATTAATGGTTTGCTTGGTTGTGTATTACGTATAGCCTGTTTAAGAGATGTGTTTTTTACGAGTGCCTTTTGGATAAAATTTGTGTTATATGTACGTATATCTTTTCTTATGTGTTTCTTTACTTTTTTATCTATTTCTTTATATTCAGTAGTATAAAGTGTCATCGTTTGTCTTTTGTCTATTAAATCTAAGGTAGTTTTTGTCAATTTTTTATTTTTGTTCTTTACGGTTTTTATTTTTTTACTTGCTCTCTTGATACTGTTTATGATATTATTGTAAGTAATTTCTGGATCCTCTGTATCGTTTGTTTCTAATAAGTTGAAATAATTATCTAGTTCTAAGTTAAACTGTTCTGTATTTGCTATTAAGCTATTCTTATCTATTTTCTTGATTGCGTGTTTAATTCTATTATACCTCAGGATTTTCATATTGAAACTAGCAGTTGTACGTAATGCTCGATGATCAGAACTGAATTTTAAGTTATTTAGAGCTTCTGTGTTCTTTATTATGTATTTGTTAGAAGAAAGACAAAAATCTATTTCATTTCGTGTGAATCCGTTAGGGGAAAGCCATGTCCATCGACGATTTATTTTTTTAAAGAAGAAACTATTCGTTATACTTAATTGTTGGCCAAAAGCAAATTGTAGTAGACGATCTCCGCGTTCATTTCGAATGCCCAACCCATGTGGTCCTAAGATGTTACGATCATCCGTTGAATTTCGAATGCCTAATTTTGCATTAAAGTCGCCTAATACCATAGTCCAGGTCCCTCTGTGTTCATCGCAAGCTTTATTAAGTAGGTCGTAAAAATCTTCAACTTCATCATTAGAATGTGTAGATGTGGGTGCATATACTTGTATGATTGTAAGTATTTTGTTGTCATTAATCCGAAATTTAAGTAATGCAATTCTATTAGAGAAGCCTATAAATTCTATTATGTTATTCTTCCACCTATTTGAAACTAAAAATCCAACGCCATATTGGCCATTTTGTTCTCCATTATAATAAAAAGTGTTCGTTTTTCTTTCAATAATTTGTTCACCTTCTCTTCTCACTTCTGCTAGACCTACGATATCGTAATTGATGGTTTCTAATGCGTTTTCTAACTCAACAAGTCTTTCTTCTGTTCTTAAAGTTCTAACGTTATAAGTTAAAATATTAAGTTTCTGTATATCCTTTTTGCTAGCCTGGGTCGTCGGACAGTTTAGATTACCCACCTGGAGATTCTTACCACCCCTTGGACCGGGGCGTGCCTGCCTACTGTCATCAACAGTACGCCCACGAGTACCGCCAGGGACTTGGGGCGTTTTTTTAGGTTTACTTTTCATAATTTTGTATTCTAATATGTATTTTATGAGGGAAGAGGTTTGGACAAATAATAACCCATCGCGCTGGTCCAGTGCGTGTTGATGGGTGCGCAATAAGCCTGCTAACTCGGCCTGTGAACGCCACCGTTGGTGCCCTAAAGACACTCCTCCGCTGCCGCTCTAAGTAGACATCTTGCGCTGATGTGACTTTACCCACTAGACCTTAACGAGATAATATCACCCTGCAGCCCTAGTGAGCTTTTACCCTTGAATAATTCAAGTGTACGACAGTTTTTTGTCTTATCGAGGACCGCTAAATAACACGACCAAATTGAATAGCACTCTATTCATTAGCCGGTATGGACTGTAGCTAAATCCTCGGATATCGGGTTTGATTCCCAGTTTAAAGTCGAATAGGCCGGAAATCGATTGCTTTCGAAGCTTCGCGTACGAATTGTAGGCACCACGGATGTAGGGTGACTGGATGCGGCAGGACTTTTTTTAGTGTTATGTTGTATTTTTGGTATTTTTTTAATATAAGTAATTGGAACAAACACATTAATTACCTATTTTGTTTTTGAGTCAGAAACTTGGGTTATTTAAGAATGTATTTTATGTATTTATTTATTTTAAAGCAGACTAAAATATCCAAATATAAGCGTGATAATGTAAAATGTGTTTCTCTATCACAAAGAGCAACTGCAAACAGTTCAGCAGATATATTATATTATGTAGATACAGTGTACTGTGTACAACGTGACAAAACTGAAGTCTGACGCTAGTTTTAAATATATACTTAGTTTTGATTACCTATAATGTATTTTAATAATGTAATTTACAAACAAATGAATTAACATAATATTACATCAATCTGACCCATTCATTTCAATAAAATAGAACTGAACGTAACCCCACCCCGCTATTAATAGCCCGAGATCCAGTTATGTTTCCATCAAACGCTATCTATGAAAAAGCAGTGTTCCGATCGCACCATACATCAGCGTTCCCATTTCCTCACTCCATACATCCATACAATATACATCCAGGGTCGGAAATAACTCGCTTAATAGATTCGCTTCAGCAAAGCGCTGACAAGCAGCTAATCTATTTATAGGTTACGGCCACTGCTGGACATTAGCATGGATATTGGGACTTGGTACCAGGGTAACATGTATTCATAGAGGTATAAACCAGGTAAATTTGGGAGTAAGGTGGAAGTCGCGAATGATGTCGCAGCTTCTTTTCTATTCGAATAATATAAATATGCAAATAATTTTCTTTTATTCTGGTTAAAAATAATAATCAGTCAATTTGGTCAATTACCTACGCATGTTTTCATTTATATTATTTTTGGTGTAGCATGTAAGAGCAAATCAAATTTGATATGTTATAGACTATAGTGTGGGTTCTGCAAATTACTCAGAGCAACAAAACAAGCAGAATATCTAATTAAAAAAAGTTTATTTTTTAATTAGATCTTCTGCTTCTGCTCTATACGCTGATAAGAACAAAAAACATAGTCTAAAAGATACTTTATTAAAGAAAAATCAACTTAATACATAGGTAGGTTAAACATATTTTTCCCTTATCACATTACAAGTACAGGAAAGACAATTATACCAGACACAGACTTTGTCACTAAATAGAATCGATTCATGAAATATATTCCCAAATTGCGTAATTGAATTTAGGCCATTGTTAATACCATAGCTATGTTTGCGCAATCATTTGAACCGTGTAAATTATTCATTAACATTATTTCAAATTCAAACTAAACTGTATAATTGAGGTAACTGTATTTCAAATTATTGAATTTAATATTCACGTTTTTAACGGACCGTTAATTACTGATTGTTGATAATGTTTGGTTTATAATGAACTAGCTTTCCGCCCGCGGCTTCGCCCGCGTTTTCAGAGAAAAACCCGTTCCCGTAGGATTTCCGGGATAAAACCTATCCTATGTCCTTTCTCGGGTATCAAAATATATCTATACCAAATTTCATGCAAATTGGTTCAGTAGTTCAGGCGTGATTGAGTAACAGACAGACAGACAGAGTTACTTTCGCATTTATAATATTAGTATGGATTTTTATTTAGTTGAAGATAAAATATATTTTTATGTTAGATTTTAATTTTAATTAGAAAATAGAAAAAGCTTTAAGTGCACTTTTCTAATATCTGTAATAGTTCTTCAGTTAATAATTTTTAGTTCACAACAAAAACTAAAGTAATTTTAAAATAACTCACTATTAAATATAATATCTACGCCTTAAAACAATTGCAGTATAAAATAATTTGGAAAATCCAAAAGTGCACGCCTCATAATTTTTTTTAATAAATATTTATTAATTATTATTTTTGTTTATTTAATAACAATTAAACCACATCGAATCAGACCCTGAAAAATGAAAGGGTTCTATTCCTGAGCATACTCAAGCGTAAGAGAAAAAAAAAGACTCGATTAGTAAAGTATTTCGGTCGCTATCGTGTTAACAAGAAAAAGGATCCGCACATACAGACACACGGACGTCCAAGACAGAACTTTTTTAAACTGTTTTTTAACTAGTTTAAATAACAAAAATGACATCAAAAATATCATGAACGTTAAAAATAGTGTTTTTTCTTAATATGTGTGTGTATGTATTATCTTACAAGTGCAATGTATGATACATAAAGACATTTTAAGTTTGAAAAATCAGATGTTTTGCGCGAAGTGACAGTAGTACCCACCTCAACGCTTCGCTTATGAGGCGTGCAATATAAAAACCTTGTCAACAGTCAAAAGCTCTTGAATTAAATATTTTAATTCGATCATTATTTCGCCTCTTTACCCCAGTCATCCATGTTGTCGAGTTAACTCTGTCGGTTACTTAAGCTCTTAATTTGTTATTAATGTTTTTTTATTGATATTAACACTACTTTGGCAATAAAATAAATGTCAGATAATATCAGAATTGAGGCAATTCTTGGATATTCAGGTACATGTTTTTAGAAGAAATTATTATTTTCATTTATATCGTCATTTTTATAAATCACTACCTATATAGTATAAAACAAAGTCGTTTCCAATTCCAACGTATGTGTGTCTGTATGCTCAGTTCTTTAAAATTACGCAACTGATTTTTATGGGGTTGTTTTTCATACACAGGTAGAGTGATTAAGTAATAAGAGGAGATACATCATGTTCTTTAATTAGAATGCCTTGAACATGAAATACATTACATACTACGATTCTTTACAATTAGGATTAAAACTTTTTATCTCGATTAGATTCAGCACCATTAAGCACTGAGGTGCTGGTTTAATAACCCTTCTATAAAAATCATTCCTATGTTTTTGTTAAATTCAACTCTTATATCTGTTGATTTTATTTCCCTTTAGTACTAACCAGGATCCACTTACTCAAATGGGGTTCAGCAATTTGTAAACCGTTCGAATAGAGGCCAATCTGAACATTCACTAAAAACGGAGCTTAAACCGGCCGTTAAGCAAAGTAAGTCCATTCTCATAATCCACAACACGCTTAGTGGTACGTAGTTTCTTTTAACGGTAATCGCCGGTTATATCGCTATACGCTACGATTACTGCAAAAGACTTAGCTCTGGTTAAACATCTATTAATAGTTTATGTAACCTACTTTCTTAACATTTGCTTGGTATGTTGATAGGCGAGTTCGGTTTTATTGGGTTCGAAAATAATGGGTGTTGTGTGTTAACATCGGTTTAGTAATTAAACGTGGTTTGTGGGTCGGTGGTTCTTGTAATTGTTCATGTATGATGTTATTTTAAATTTTGTAAACTAGCTATGAAAGTACTAACAGATTAACAAACACTTATCAATCACCTTTATAAAGTTAAGGAGATTTTTTCACAAACAATATAATAAACAACGTTTTTTAATTAAGCCTCTTCGTAATACAATCATATTTTAAATAATTCTGTATTGCAATTGCTATTTATTTTAATATTAAAATGAGTCTGGCAGTCGCGGTTTTGTTTATAATGCAAATAATATCTAACGTGGCGTCTCGCTCTTTTGGTTCATTAGCGCCTTTGAAATACTTCATACATTTTTGTGCTATTTTATTTATTTATTTATTTATTTATTTATTCTTCACTGTATAGGAAATACAAGATTAAGACGACACAAAATAAAAGATACAATCGGCATACAGTGGGCGGCCTTATGGCTATAAGCCATTTCTTCCAGGCAACCGTCGGGTAGAGGATAAAAATATAATAACTTCGGTAGTGTGAGCCAATAATTAACATGAGTTATAACTTATAAATATTTGAATAATAAAATATATAGTAACACATATACATAAATATTATATACGTATAGAATATAATAATCACATACATACATACATATACAAATATCATACACATACTTACAGATACAAACAGCAATACGATAATTACATAAATACTACAATTAGAGGGAAAGGAAATAATCTTTCAGCATTTTCTTGAAAGAGCTTATTGATTGAGCACAACGAATTCTCTCAGGTAGGTTGTTCCATAAACGGATTGCAGTGACAGTGAAGGAGGAGGTGTAATATTTAGTTGAGTGTATAGGGAAACTAAGCAAAAGATTGTTGGAAGATCTAAGAGAGTAGGTATCAGTTGTAAGGAAGTTAAAGTTAGATTTTAAGTAGGAAGGAGAATTAGGACAGAAAAGAATAGAGTAGAGAAGTTTGAGGACATGCATATTCCGGCGTGAACGGATTGGCAGCCATTTAAGTTTCCTACGATACTCGGAAATATGGTCAAACTTTCGCAGCCCATAAACAAATCGGATGCAAGTATTTTGGAGCCGTTCGAGTCGATTAAGCTGCTCTTCACATAAGTTTGTGTAACACGCATCAGCATAGTCCAGGAGTGGCAAAAGAAGAGTCTGCGCAAGCATAACCTTAGTAGGTATAGGTAGGAAGTGGCTTAACCGTTTTAAACTGTTTGCGGATGCATACACTTTTTTAGAAACAGCTTTGACTTGTGGTACCCATGATAGTATTTCGTCAAAGGTTAATCCCAGATTTTTCACCTCAGAAGTGTATGGTATAACAAACCCATCGAGTTGTATACATGGAAAATCGGTCCAGTTAATTCTTGAGCGTAGTTGTGAACTTCCAATGACTATTTTTATATTATAAGTAGTTCATATTTTAAAATGAATTTTTTCATTAAGAGAGTGGATAGTGAAAAAAGTAGAGAGCTAAACTTATTTCTTTAAAACTAATCATTAAAATAATTACAAGAAATCTGAATAATTCAATTGTTTGTAAGACAACAATTATTTTTAAACCAATAATTCGGAAATTACAAAAAAGTCGATATGGGCTCTATCGACTTCTAATAAAATAATTGCGATTTAAAATACTATATTTTGAAAACAAATAATTTACTTCTTCCCTTTTTAATTCAATCAAAATCATATATCAATATATCAAACTTATCTAATCGTAAAATCAAAACTCAAAACGCAAACAAAACAAAATCAAAACAAATGAACCAGTTACTATAATGCCTGCAACTCCCCATTAATCCCTCCTCAGGGAAATCACTGGATCCTTATGTCCAGGCCTAAAGTTTCGCAATATTTGCGCAGAATTAACTTCAGCTTTTCATTAAGGAACCCGGGTTTAAGACATAATCCTCTGTTGAGATTGGGGATTTTAATATTTGTTTCAGCGGTGTGACGAAGTGTCTGATAAGATGATTGTTTGGGGTTTTAATGTTGGTTTTTGAATATAATATTTCGTTTCATAATGAATATTTTGTTTAGAAATATAGATAATAGAAATAAGCAAGTTTGTATGTTTCGTTATTCGTAGCTAAGCGGTTTAATGAAGAGGCTAGGCTATTTAAACCTGAGGTTTTAGTTTTAATGTAGGTTTTTTTAAAATTTTGTATGTTATCTTTGATAAGATGATTGTTCAGGGTTTTGAAAAATATTGTTTTGTATGGCAATATCGATAATAGAAATGAGACGTTTGTATTTATCGTAGCTAGCTTAATTATGCGGTTAATGAAGAGCCGCCTCTTTAATCGCAGTTGTTTAATTACACTGCTGATTTAATAGTTGACGACGTTGTACAGTTACACGGTAAATAATAATATAAGTTAATCTATAATCTTGAAAATCTGATTATTTTAACCTAAAAAAATACGTCTTTTATGTCCCGAAATCAAAGACCTAAACCTATAAGTCTCCAAAAGTAAAAACTACTAATAGCTTTTGTAACTTTACAAAAACCACAAAATTAACCGTCTCTCATTATTCTTTTTCCTCGAATAATTTCAGCGAAGCAATCGTAAGAACTTGCAATTCTGAAGACAAAAACCGGTAACAGAAAGGTTGTTAATGCGAAATCGATAGGAAGTGACGGCTTGACGAACTTTCCTTGTGGCTAGTTAGTGACTAATTTTACCGTTCTTGTAAAATACGAACGTCTGGGCTGTTTTATTACATTATTCTCTATCTGTATTAGGATTATAAATGTATAAATGTAAAGTCTGTTATGATTTCAAGAATTAACCATGACACCGATAAGAATGATACAGTATTCAAACATCCTTCGAATAATTATCGAGTCCTAAAATGTAAATATTATGCATAGCCATTTCAGCTATACCGGGTAATTATAAAAGTTTTGACCGTAGTTTCCTACATACATGCATGAAATAGGAGATAAAAATCTTGAACGTGATCCACGCGTGTAATTTGATATGTGCTCATATCGTTCATTTAAAGTTACTTTCAACCACAGGCACAGAATATATAATGTACTCCACAGGCTCAATAAGCAATTATTAGATAATAAATTTAACAATTGTAATGTACTTATTTAAAATGTTGTCTATATGAAAATGTGTGAATTACAATACCTATAGTAGATTGTAGAATTTGGTAAACACTGCACTCTATTTAACGACATGTTGATTCGGGCGTAATATACTGTTTACATTTATTGAGTTTTTACTGACTATTCGGCTTGATTGGTAGTGGCCCTGCCTTCCAAGCTAGAGTTCGTGGGTTCGATTCCCACCCAGGGCAAATATTTGTGTGATGAACATAGATGTTTGCTCTATGTCTGGGTGTTAATTATCTATATTAGTATTTATTTAAAATTATATAATATGTATGTTTATCAGTCATCGGGTTTCCATAACACAAGCGAAAGCTTCAGATCATATCGTGCCGTGTGTGAAAATTGTCCTGAAATATTTATTTATTTGTTTGACAAGTTAAGCGTCGTCATACGAAGTTTATCTCCAGTATTAATAAATCTACGTATCCTTAAATATTGTACAGTGACAGTTTATCCAGACCGTCAAGCAATTTGCATATCACAGCGTATTGTTGATGTATGGCAGTTCACTGCGTCCATTGTGGTACATTCCACTTAAATAGGCTTTTGGGACGACAGAACAATGGGTAAACTTTTATAGAATTTGTTTTAGATCCCAATAGAATGATATTAAATAAGATTATTTAACCTTCTAAATTTTAATTGAATTCGCAAGTTCAATCTAACTTTTTTTAACAAAAAACCCGAGTGCATTCAAAATTTGGCGCCAACATTCCGCCATGTTGAATTTTTGGTTTTTGTGTATCGTTTTTCCTATCAGATTTCTTAACTATTTCTGTAAAATTCTAATCTGCCATACCTACATAATGATAACTAGCCTAAAAGGCAACATAATATAAGTATGCATTAATAAATTGAAAATTTACATATATGGGCAATGGGCATGTCATACATATTTTTATACTACGGCTATTACTGCAAACGACAGGCTTACAACGAGGCACTCAATATTTCAAACTTAACAACCCTTCAATAAGATTACAGTTCTTATGCCGTGACTGTCATTACTGTGTCGATATTTGAGGATATAGGCAATTTGTGTTTACCAATAGAATATGTAAATTGTGGTGATTGTGTGGAAACTTTTATAGAAGTCAATTTAAAAATGAATGACAAACAAGGCAATTTTATGGGACGGAGATTGCTACTTAAATAATTGAAGGAATAATTAATTGAACACGCACACTGCTACACACCTTAGTGCTTTTTTGTTTAAGAACTGTTATTTCAAAACAACAGTTCTTAAAAAATAAAAAATCTTAATAAATAAAAGCTATCTTAAAGTGATTCTTCACAAATATTATGTAAGGAGATTAAATAAGCACGCATTGAAAAGAACTATCTTGTCAGACCTTTGTTTTTCTGATAATACGGAAGTTTAAAAAAATGCACTCCAACTTTAATCAAAACTTAGTAATTGGTTAACATGTTAAATTTTATGTTACTTGGTTATGATACCAAATTTCGTTCACGTTTTCATATTCAGAGTTTTTCATAACACATTTATTAAGAGTATAATATGTACGTAATTAATTGTTGATCGTGTATTTCTGCTGTTACCTAATTTGGATGCAAACATGTGTCAATTTAATCTAAATTTAATCTAAATGAAGCCTAAAATTATATTCGATCTTGAAACAATACTATTTAGTTACCAGTCTCCTAGTTTTTATTCTATTTCTATCCATCTAAACATTCTCCAGATAAGTATATTTATTCAACCACATGGCGATTGTTCAAGGTACGGTAACACCTACAAGGCTTCCAAATTCGTTTCTGGTTGTATGCCAACAAAGCTATTACAGACATTTCCAACGATCAAAAACAGTTACCGAAAGTAGCAGAAACTCCTCTATTCTGTTCCTAAACTTTGCATTTTATAGTCGTTGTGGACAATATTTTTATGACAAATTTTTACGAGGCACATATAATAATTTTTGTCTAGTTCCCAGTTTTGGATGCGATACATTGTGGTATTTAGATGATCTCTTACTTAATATATAGAAGGAGAGTTGCTGTTTCTGTTATTATTTATAACACTATAATATATTGTATCATCTTAATATATATAAATCTCGTGTCACAATGTTTGTCCTCAATGGACTCCTAAACCACTTAACCGATTATAATAAAATTCGCACACCATATGCAGTTCGATCCAACTTGAGAGATAGGATTGTTTAAACATGTAGGTACCACAGGCGAAGCCGGGGCGGACCGCTAGTTAACTATAATATAATATTATAGAATTTATAGTTGTATTAAAGGTATGCATGCTGTTGTTATATTTTGTTGTATAAATTAAAATTATTGGCCATGTGTGATGCAATTTTTTAATAATAAAATCACTCTCTGCCCTAGGTTATGTTTTAGATGTAACGTTGCAAAAAACATAATTTCATTAACACTATTTAATAAATTTTGTGACATTGAAAACTATAGTGCTGTAAAATGTATTTTACAGTTTTACACAAAGGTTTAATTTTATTTTCAAATTTTCATATCCATTAAATTTTTGCTATCCATCTTGACTTGAAACTGTATTTTCAGATCTCAACAAAGCCTATTCATTACCGCACACCGCCCATCACACCGTTGCATCATCTCTGTATCTAGTTTTAATTCACCATACATTTATACGTCGCATAAATCCAACGTCTCGTGTACATCACTGAGACGTGCGGCCGCAGAGTAGACGCCCATAAATCTCCTAGACTGAGTGTTCGCCGTCGCATAACGGGCTGTCTGTCACACCGAAGCGAGCGTCTTGCTAAAATAATACGTGCCGTTAAATTGTCTTCGCAAATTTGTCTTTTTACGTCTGTGTTATTGCTAGTTTTAGGATGTAATTTTGTTGCCTGTTGGCTTCAACCGCGAATTTTAAGTGAAAATTTTGTGTGAAGGTTTTGGGTTTGGATTTGCGAGTTTATCGTACTCGTTCGGAGAATGAGATAAAGTATTTAGTGCTTATAAAAATTATGTACAAAATGTTTCCAGCTTCTAAATCTATTTCTGTTAACCTTCTTATATCTATTAATTTGTATTTTACAGATGATCAAACAAATCTATTTACCTTTATAATAAATTGGTCAATAATAAGGGTCAATAATATGTATTAAAAATCCTTTTACATCATTCATAATATTACGCCATGAAAAGTCAAGTTAACACTTCTTGAGATATTATGATTTAATAAAAAGCTTTTACTAATGTTTTAATTAAGTACCGTTCAAAAAATAAGATAACAGATAACATTATCCCTCTGAACCAATATACATTCAAAATATAAAATTCGTAAATTTACCCGCATCGCTCACAAAGCGATATAATATTTTCAATAGTCGTCGATTCGATTGTCAGCAGCGTCGTCACACCGAAGCGAGCGTTTTGTATTGCAATAGTATGACATTTATAGTAAGTATACAACCATTTCATTTTATATTTCAATGCAAACTTTACTATGCGGTAAGATAAGCCTCCATCTTTATTTTATTATTTTCCTATATGAAATGTCTATTGTATTTGAGGTGGAAATTGATTTTAAACGTTTACCTAGGTATAGCTTTCTTCTGTATAGCCCCTAAACGTGGTACGGTCTTATAATAAAATCATAAATAATTTATTTGAACACATCATTTTACAAATTTAAAGTTAAAAGATGTTTTTCAAATGTCATCAATTTACAAAAACAACCTATGTAGGTACTAACTATTAAGTGTGGTCACGAAGATATCATATAACTTTTAATAAAAGCAATTCAAATACTAACAATTTATAATAACTCTTGACTCTATAACTCTAGTTTCCTTAAGCCCCAGTGCCTTGCATAAGCCTTTTTCAAAGGTATTTAATAATGCTAGTCACATCGCAATCGAATTAAGTAGCTACAGGTGCTGCAATCGACTATAAATCACATTATCTTTCCGACAAATTTAACTGGGGCTTCGTGTTTCAGATTTACAGTTATATTTTAAATAATGGTGTTTTTGGTAGATTCAGTTGTTTTTACCTGAAATGTTAACGAGGTTTGTAAATTTGTTTTTTTTGTAAGTGATGTGGTTTCTTTTAATCGGAGGAAATTATTTGTTAAATATAGATCATTATGTATTTATGTACATGGAAATATAAAGATACGTTTCAAGGATATAATTTAAGTCAATAAGTATTTTTGTAACGTAGTGTGATAACATGTTTAGTTTTAGCAGCGTTTTACAACCACACAATTTTCAAGCTTCGACATTTTAACTATAATAAATTACAATATTACTTAAGTTAATTTTTATTTACAACTAGGTTTCTGCCCGCGGCTTCGCCCGCGCAGTCAAAGAAAAACCCGCATAAAAAGTAGCCTATGTCCTTTCTCGGGTATTAAAATATCTACATACCAAATTTCATGAAATTTGGTTCAGTAGTTTATGCGTGATTGAGTAACAGACAGACAGACAGAGTTACTTTCGCATTTATAATATTAGTATGGATTATTCGATTTGAAATCTTTTTCTCTTTAAACATTTTCGCGAACCAAAATCATAATCAAACTTCTTACGATTCCCTGAATAAACTTGTACAGTACAACTATAGTACCTAAAATTTTCCTCTTACCATAATGTATGTAAGGCAAAGACGGCAAATCTCTGCATATCGTTGACAAGACGGTTAACCGTCTGACAAACGGTTCGGACGTTCAAGCAATGTATAATATGCACATTACCTTCAGATGCTATGGAAACTATCTATTATTTTGACATATTGTTACCGGAACCGAGTTAAATCTGTCAAGTGCGGATGACGTAGAGGATTTATGGTCATATAGAATGTACAGAATGTATGAATGTTGGCTATACTAGTGTGTGGGAGGATTGTATGTTAATTCATTAGTAACAATTAAATAGTGTCAATTTATGTAGCTTATAGCATAGAAAGATATAGGTAGATTTCTTTTATCAAGTTGAGAATCTGCTTTAGTAGGTAATTAGTAGGTTCTTTTATGCAGAAACTTTTTATTTCAACAAAATGTATAGCTCTTCCAAAGCTTTAAGCATTCCAAAGCTATCGATGGGCTAAAATTTGTCAAAGTTAGTTCTCCCGATTTGACGTGAAGACGGGTCACACACAAATACAATTTCTGATTCAAAAGTTATACTGATAAAAAGCTAAATAAACCATTCCTAACCCTAAAACAAAAGTATATTTCATGCAAATAATTCCATATAATATTGTAACCTAGTATAGACAGGGTTCCTATAATATTTCGTTCATATACTTTCTATCAATTGGCAGCCAGTATCAGATTGTATGTAAATATTACTATCCGAAGATCGTAAAAAGAAAATGGCTGCTATAATAGATATATTCAGCCCTGCGGCTTCTTGGGACTCTCATAGTTAGGGTGCTTGGGAATATGTATTTGTGATCCGGGTTTTTCAATACATTATGAATTGTGTATTGGTTAAAACTCTCTGTTTTAGTTTATACTCTATAATTGATAATAGGTAAATATTCTGCAGGTAAATAATATAGAGCTGAAGTTTGTTTGGTTAAACGTGCTAACCTTAGGATCTACAAGTTAATATATAACACTTATTATTATGTTGGACAGTCCATTTACCGATAGGTAGGCACCAACCAATAGGAATGTAGAGGAATTGAATTTTCTTACCTTGCTCTTCTGATCTGTTATGTTTAACTTCAATATACCTGCTACAGAAGTTTGTTTATAAATCGCTTTGAAACAATACAATCATACTAATATTATAAATGCGAAAGTTTGTGAGCATATGTGTGTGTGTGTGTGTTTGTTACTCTTTCACGCAAATACTACTGAACCGATTACAATGAAATTTAGCACACATAATATAGAGAGTAACTTGGATTAACACATAGGATAGGTTTCATCCCGGAAATCCCACGGGAACGGGAACAATGCGGGTTTTTCTTTCAAAACGCGGCTGAAGCCGCGGGCGGATAGCTAGTAGACATATAAATTAACATTCCAAACAACAATTTCATACATTAAAATAGTATTCAGTTTTGATTGAAATAGCAAAGTTAACTAACACGATTGGTGGGTAACCTCATCGGGTCTTCAATCAAGCCGTGTTTAATTCCGATCACACGCGCCGCTGATCGCGTAATTGCATGCTACCATTCTAATACAAATCGTAAATATATCCATACAGTACTATAGGAAAATTATACTAAGTATAGAAAATACACAGAATTGGCGGTTCAGAATAACATTGAAGATAGGTTATGCTCTTTACTTATGAGGAGGAAGTCAGATATGCTTAGGAGTTTGAAAGAAAGAATAGAAAAGCTACCTGAACTATTATATTTATTAGGATATTTCTGTTTTTTAAAAGCAAAAAGGATTAAAATAGTCTAAATTTAAAAAATCTAAATTGTTGCGAGAGCGAATACAAAATTGGAACTCTAATTTTGGTTTGAAAATTCATAAAACAAAATAAAAAAAATACGTTTTAACACGCCCGTGCAAAATTCACCATTTATCTACTTTTCATCGCGGCATGTCAGCAATTTTCTATAATGTAAAGTTCACAACCGTGTGGATTAAAATTGGTTATAGTTTAGCGCAGCGAGTTTTTTTAATATATGCAAGAATCACGTTCGCTGAGAGCAATCTACATTCCAGTTTTCCATTACCATAGGTAAATATTGCCCGTTGTACTTATTAGGGAATTTTAATCAAGTTATCTTTTAACTAGATCATGGTGAAAAGGAAATATTAATGTGTTTTATAAAAATGTTGTGTGGTTTTATGAAACCACGGTAAAAGTGAAACTGTTCGAACGGTTCCGAACACTGCTTTGTGTAGCGCATGTCGCGTGACGGTCGGCTGCCGAGTAGGTATACCTACTCGGCAGCCGCGATACACGCGACATGCGCTACACAGACCAAAAAGTTTGAGTCGATGTAATAAAAGTTTCACTTTAATAACTAGGTAAAATTCAGTAAATGTTAAAATTTGCATGTTACAAATTGAATGAATCGAAAATATAAAACCATTTTCAGACGATTTTGTTGTTTTAGGGATTGAGTTAATACAAATTAAGATGTTCAAATAGTAGTGTGCATTTTATGTGTGTAGTTTTTTTAATAATTAATATAGCTCGAATTATTATCCTCGAAGTTACCACCTTTACGAAGGTTACGTATGAAACTATATTATTAATAGACTTTGAAACAAATTTTATTCTTAAATGTACTAAACACCCCTTAGTAAACATTGAATGTAATTTTACAATTAAATAAAAATTAGTCAAAAACAATTTATTAAAAACATAATAAAAAGTATTCCAATGAACAAGACAATGACGAGTTAAGTATATTAGGCGGCCATTTTGCAAATCACGCATGTCACGTCACGCGTGACGTCATTTGTCACGCTGTCATCGGCTCTCCCAGAGGCTCGGGGACAATGTACGGCATGTAACGTGTTATATTGTCAACGTGACAATCTGCTACGTGCTGTTGAAAAGATGTTAGTCACTGGGGTAGATGTACGTACCTATTGTAGTATATTATGTAATGTAAATAATGAACAATAAATGTTCTTGATTAAATATCCTATCATACATACATGTTTAATAAAAATCTAAGCTGTCTACAAATTTTCTCAACCAACCGGTGGGCACTTGCTTCGAATCCCGCCTTGTGATCTTTTCTATTCTTTTCAATTTGGCACTCATATAAATACTTCGCATTTACCCTGTTGAAAGGAAAATGTAAAAAATAAATAGTTTTCTACGTTATTTAAATAAAATAAATATGAAATAACAGAAATCTCATTCTGAAACAAAACTAAGATTTGCGAGCATTTACCATTGAACCCAGCATAACCCTTACGTACAACGTATACCTGAGTTTTATTGCACGAAAATTAAAGAATATGTCCTAGAGAGAAAGTTCTAGTAACATAAGATTAAAGAAATGAGATTAGTCCGTAGTTGAAGCTTGCCCCTTGAATATAAAATTGAAGTTGCAACATCCAGACGGGAACATCAAACTTTGTCATGAATTCATTAAAAACTCCTTCGTTAAATGCTTAACAATGTTGCTTTCTTTGTGAAATATAGCCCTTATTTTTAGTGCACAAGGTAATTTAGTTTAATATTGTTTAATTTAAAGGAAAAATTGTAATTGGAAAAAAATTATATCGTTTTACACTAGTTAGTACTTAATTTTACACATTATTATATGTTTAGTACCTATAAACTTTAAATTCTACTTTTTGATCACCCTGTTGATAAAGAAAAACATGCTCTAGATTAGCTTACAGTTATATTAATATTTTCACACCCAATCAATGGGTAGTATACATATTATAAGGCAGAGCAAAATTGTGAAATGATAATGAGAATAATATTATTTTATTTTATTTTATTTTATTTAAGTATATTATACTAGCCACATATTGTAATCATAACATCCATAATTTTCACGACCACGTTTTTGCATTATAATGATTTGAATTAGAATATAACATAATCAATAGTATTTAAATCTTTATAACATAAAAATATAATCATCTAAATCTAAAATTTCCACACATTACGACCATAACATAATATAAAGGTATATAAAACTAGCGCTCAACACTTTTCCACCTTACATTACTCGCACAAAGCGAACCCTGACAAAGATTTAAATGTTCCCAGTAACTTTTACCTAAACAGCCTCTGTACACTTAAGCACACAATTTATCTCACAAAGGAAGTGTTGCGTTACAAGAAACCGTTTAAAAATTCAAAACGTGTTTTGGCCTTTTTAAACTCGTTTCTCGGCCACAATACCTTGGCAAAGTTTCAGGTTCCCTTAAAGGGATTTACTTTCAGAGGTGCGAATATTTAATATTGAACTTAAATAGTGTGCTTCGTAAAGCTTAATTTTATATTCAACTTTATGAATATTTTGACACTATCATATTTTAAACAAAATATGGAAGGATAGTTATATAAATTCAGAGCAAATTTTAATGTATTATAAACTAAGTACAATAACTACAGTAAATTATTGAATTATTTACACAGTTTCAAGTATGTTTTCTTTATCAAATTTTATTGAAAAGGTGACATTTAACCATTTCATGACTGTTTAACAGAACTGTTCTATAATACCTTCAATTAAATTTATGATGATATACAGTTACATATTTTGTAAAATTAAATTGTAATACTGATATGATTTAAAAGAGCAACTATGGAGTTTCTTGCCGGTTCTTCTCCATAGATACTGCTTTCCGAATCGGTGGTAAATGTAAAAAATATGTATTGACGTTTCAAAAGTGCTTCTCCAAGAAGTCTAATTGAATAAATAAATGTTTGAGTTTGAGTTTGAGTTTGAAATACGCCAATAATCCCAAATTTAAATACAATAAAAGTAAAACTAAAAACGTAACAATAGTTAATTAGCTACCAGGCAAACATGAGTAGCAAAGATCTTAATACGAGTTAATCCGCGCAAGGTGGACACTGCAGACGTGGAGAGCGCACGTGATCTGACTCAAAAGTTTAGTAAAGCTATGAAAAAAGCGTTTTAATGGACTTTTTATGTAATTAATATATTAATAACGAATTTCAAATACAGAAGCTTTCACGCATGTACCTAGTGTAAACTTGAACGGTTCCTCACCTGTTACTCGAGTGCCCAATTTTTGCAAGCAATAGATATGCTATTGAGCAAAAATTGGGCATGGCGATGACGGGTGAGAATCTGCCTTCCGCCCTGGGGGACAAGTGTAGGGATACTTTCTTTAAATATTGTAAATATATTGTAGAAGTAGTCAATAAGCGTAACAATGGCGTGTGATGTGATTCTGTGATATTAGTATTAGGATAGTTTCAATTTTTGTAGCATTTATTTTATGCTGTATAATATCTGTGCCTCCAGTGAATAAGGGAATAACTCAAAAACAGCGCTTTTCAGGAGAGACAAAAAACTATATATCAATACTAAATCTTTATTAATTTAAAATTTTAAGCTTGTATGGGTAAGATATGATGTTAGACTATAGTTTTACATATGAACACATATTGTAACAACCCCATAAATATACTTTTTTCGTGTTTTTTTGTAGTTGTTGCCTTATGAACGAGTACTTCATGGAATAACTCAATGTATTCACATAATTTTTTTTTACTCTTTGCAATATAACGACTTATGTCCTTATGCACTATGTTCATAATCGCACAACACGACTTATATTATTGCCAGTTTTGGTTTTATAGAAATGATGTGACTTATTATGCTTGAAATTTGTGTACTTTATGACTCAATTGAGGCATTTTAGTGGAAAAACTATGCACGTAGCTTGAAAAACGAATGAAATCAACGGGTTTTTTATCGTTATTAGATAATAAAAACAAAACAACATTTAGGTATTTATGCATTTAACCCTAGAAGTCCAATCTACGTAAATTTGACGTATGAACTCTTCTATATTTACCATCGAATCGCTGCAAAATCCAGGACCAACTTATTAGCCGTCGAGACCTAGCAGTACATAGTTGGCTCATCCCGGTAAATTCCGCCATTTGGTTGTAAAGAGGATGTTGTGCATCATTTTGACGTATAATTGGGCTTTTCGTAACTTTTAAGATTGTTATTGGTTTCAAATTTTTATTTTGTGATTTATTTGAATAATTTTTTTCAAAGTCACGTTTCACATGATATCTAAAGTATTATACTATAGATTGAGTATAAAATGGGATCCAGACAACTTTTATACTAGGACGAAAGCCTTCAATTTTAGTAAATGACGATTATTGTCCTCCGCTGGATTTGGACTTCAAGCAAGGGGATTGGGTGGCTGAAGATGTTGTCCGGAGTAAAACCGAATATGTTATGGGGTTTTGTTATAACCCATGTATAATGAAAGTCGTAGATTGTAAAATAAACCTTTAATCGAGCTTTCAATAATACAGTACTATGTTGTTAATGCAATGTTTCACCAGTCACTACAATGAGTCTAGT